>NC_071511.1:103775659-103780659 GCF_027887155.1 Malaclemys terrapin pileata | reverse complement strand
CTGTGCCTGAAAGCTTCATCTCAACAGTGTCTTTTCTTTTAAAGGCATGTACAGTAGTTAGCAATGTCATCTTTGGTCATATTTAATAATTGATGAGAAGGCCTTGTAGGTCTCAAAAGCTTATACAACCGTACAATATTTATTTATTTTACATTTTTGTACAGGAAATACCCACTGAGACTAAGATTCTAATTTACAGGGAATCCCACTGGCAGAAGAATCATACAATCAGCTTCTCACGTAGGCTTCTTAAAAAAATGACTTATAAAGGTAAAGCATAAGATACAATCAGTAAAACATTAGTGATGTATTCCACTCCAAAACAGAGGAGGCATTCCAACTGAACTGGTGAGTCTGATTGGGATTAAAACAGTCTAGGCATTCATGAACCCACCATGATTGACAAAACCCTTTTTGAACTCCCCCTGATAACTTTGCAGTATCTCTAAGTTCTGCCAGTACTGACTTCAGTGTTGTGTTTGTTATCCTAATAAACATTTTTCAGTTCTGCCATAAAGTTGTCACTTTAAAGGAACATTATCAAAAACAACTGTTGGTGTGTCAGCATGTCGGGTGAATATATATAAAAAGGGGGTTAATAAAACGTAATTTGGAATTAAACCACACAAAGGAAATCTTCAGGATTGAAGGGCTTCTTTGGGCTGAGACAAAAATATTAAAATCTTCTCAACAGTTTCACTTGTCTAGACCCCAGTGTCTACACTGAATCAATGGGGATGCACATGGGTTCGGGGTCTGCTTGTGGGGAGTTGATTGCAGGATCGGTGCTTTAGTTATAGAAAGGTATATTGAATTTGGTGATCTATTCCACAGTCTAGTGAACATTTTTGTGCCTGTCAGAATATACCACACAGCTGACTTCAACTGACAATTTCCTCTCAAAAGAAGCCGAAGATTTTGTAAGCAGAGATGCTGAAGACCAGGATTAGCAAAGCTATATGATGAAGTGTCTGCCTGCACTATGCTTGGCTCTAACTACTGCTCATAGTCCTTCATCTTTATGAGCACTAGATTCACATGAAATAAAGAAAAATAATTTTGTTCTGTATTTTTCTAGTTCAAAAAGCCTTTGAGCCAGATGTATTTTATTAAATTCAGTAGATTTTTCTAATTAAGTACAGTAACAGGAGTCAGTGTCAAACTAGTGTGTGCATACGCATGTGTATAGAGTGTATATTTAACAGACTTCATCTTGTATTATTTTCAAAAGCTTTTTAAAAATTGCTCACAGGTTTGCAGACTCAAAAAACATTATTAGATTTGGAATGAACCTTGTTATACTATATGAAGCAACATCATAAAACATACAAGTGTTACAAAAAGTCAGAAAAGTTCAGACATTAACCAAGTTAACATTAAAATTGTTAGAAAACACAGGAATAATAATTTGGGGGATAAAAGGAGGTAGAATTCAAGTTATAAGTGCAAGTGATCTGGAAATAGATGTTTGTCTTGGACATTTTCAGGGAAGTGACATCATAGAGTATGTCTATTGGGATATTAGTTCTACATTTTTCAGTCCAGATTCTGGCATTAAAGTTGGCAAAATTAGACTATTTTGTTAAACTGATCTTCAAGCCGTCCACCTCCACAATGCATTACAACACACCTATGACATGACCCAAGAACAATGGGTGAAAAATGGGCTATAAAAACATGAATGGCCTGCTTCATATAAAGTGGATTTTATAGTGCAGGTGTGCCTTCATTTATCGATACTGTAAAGCAGTGAGATCATGCCAGCAATAAAACACAACATTTGTAAAACAACAACAAAAAATCTATTAATTAAAAATGTAATAGCAAGATAAAAAACTCAACAGGGTGTTTTATAAATATATTTGATATTTTGTCATCAGATGCTTTACATCATCTCACACGGAATTCAACCAATTTTATAAAGGACATTTGGAAAAATAAAAAGACTTAATTGAGCAGTAAAAGTATATACCACATTTAGGGAAAACCAGGCATGTAAAAATATCAATTTAATAAGCACTGTTTAAGTTGCTAAAACTGGGGGGGGTTTCCTTCCCCCCTTAGGATCTGAATGGGAAAAATTATTAATAGGAAATCCTGCTGGAGTTTTTATTGCCTATTTCCTTTCGGGAAGATGGCATTGTTCCTCTTTTTAAAAAGGGAAGGGGCGTAAAATAAGACTAGGCATATGACAGACATCCTTCAAAAGCTCAAATTGCAGGAGTATGCTGTTATGTATTTTTGTTACTTACACGGCAGGTCTGTTCTATTTTTAAGTAGGGCTGTGCTGCTGTGTAAATATCCCTTCCCTAGAAAGGGTTCTTGGCATAATGTTGTTTTGATTAAGGGAGATTTCTATTCTATTCTGTTCAGGTTCTTATACAGTTCCTCAACCCAAAGCAGTGTTTTTTTCCCCCCCCTGCAGAGCTCCAGGACAGAGTAAAGTTTTATTCCCCACATCAACATTTCCAGAAATTCTTACGTGAGCAGTTAGGACTTGGGGAAAACCCACCCATTGATCCACACTTTAAAGACATGTTGTGGGAGTTCATTTGTTAAATGGAAACAAACAAACAAACCTCTTCCATGTTTGCTACATAAAGGTCTCATTCAAAGGCCTAAGCCTTCAGACTCTTACTTCCCTGAGTAGTCCTTACTCAAGTGACTAAGAGTTGCAGAACTGGGTTAATAGGACTGGCCTCATTCAAGCCTTCGGGAATTTTGCCTGTGCCGAGACTGCAGACTAAGGCCATATGGGCAGAAAAGCAGAGTAAAACATGTTGTGCCACTTCTCCCCATGAGCACATGGAGGCGCAAAATACAATCTCTTTGCACTCATGGGATAGCTCCAGAAGGACAATAGTGGTAATATTACCTCAAGAATTCGGTTTTCAAAGGGCAGTTTTAAGATCCTGTAGGAGCCCTACCAATGTTGGCCAGCGGGGAGAGGCCATGGTAGTCTGGCTTTGGCAATTTTTAAATCAAGATTAGATGTTTTTCTAAAAGAGATGCTCTAGTTCAAACAGGAATTATTTCAAGAAAGTTCTATGGCCAGTGTTATCCAGGTCACTACATGATCACAGCAGTCCCTTCTGGCCTTAGAATCTATGGGTACATCTACACTACAGCGGGGAGTCGATTTAAGATACGCAAATTCAGCTACGTGAATAGCGTAGCTGAATTCGACATATTGCAGCCGACTTACCCCGTTGTGAGGACGGCGGCAAAATCGACTTCTGCCGCTTTTTGTCGGCGGCGCTTACTACCACCTCTGCTGGTGGAGTTAGAGCGCCGATTCGGGGATCGATTGTCGCGTCCCAACGGGACGCGATAAATCGATCCCCGAGAGGTCGATTTCTACCCGCCGATTCAGGCGGGTAGTATAGACCAGACCTATGACTCTACACTGGCCCCACCAACTTTAAGGCTGTGCCAGCTGACTCCAAGAACCACAGTAGGGCAGATATTGAAGTCTTAAACTCCAGAACACTTTAGCACTGTTGGAGACACACAGTCCAAGGAGTTAATTTAGCCTGTTCTTTAACCTCTCTTCATTGTATCCCCTCCCCAACTGCCATGATTACAGCTTGTGTCATCATGTTCAGCACAGATGTTTCAGCAGCTGTACATAGTGAGCACATTTTAAAATATTTTCTTCCTTTCTGACAGATTCAAGTGGTCTGGGAGCAATTCCCTATTGCTCTAATGAGGAATAGCACTGGAAGTGGCAGAAAGTATCACAATGCACAAAACTTCCTAAGTTCACCACTGTATCGGATGTCTGCTATTGTGTCAGCTAGGCAGCCAGGTTTGATTTTGAGGTGAAATGGGTTCCCTTCTTTTAGGACAGAATGACAGGCACAGTAACTCACTGGAATATTATTATTTGTATTTTTGGGACTCAAAGCCAGCTCAGAGATCAGGGCCCCACTGTTCTAGACAGCATACAATCACAGAAGTAAAAGACCTTATAATGCTAGTAATTATTCCCCAGAGCACTCTAAATGTCAGAGACCATCAGCCCAGGGAAGCCAGTTTTCCAACTTCGGTGCCTAAATTTGGATGCTTATCGCACATTTATGAACTCAAACTAGAATAAAGGCACCTCAAATGAGTATTTGGGCATAATATTAAGTGCCCTTTTAAATGTCTAAGTGCTAAATTAAGACATGAATATTTGGAAATGGAACCCTGAAATCACTGTTTCTTTACCTCCTTCAGAACTAAGGATTAGGGAGTGGAGACTTAAGGTATGTTGACCCTGCAATTAAAAGCCCCTAGCTGGCCTATGCCAGCTGACTCAGTCCTGCAGGACTTGTGCTAAGGGGATGTTTCATTGCACAGTTGATGTTCATGCTCGGGCTGGAGCCCAGGCTTTGGACCCTGCAAGGTGGGAGAGTCCCAGAGCTCAGACTGCAACCTAAGCTCAAACGTCTACACCACAATTAAACAGCCCCACAGCCTGAGTCCCGCATGCTCAAGTCAGCTGGCACAGGCCAGCCAGCCGTATGTGTCTAATTGCAGTGTAGACATACACTTAGTGGTTCATCTAAGTTTGAAGATAAGCAAAGAATAGGTTTTACTTCCTACTCCAACAGGTTCTTCAGCACTACATGTTCAGCTATCTCATCATTTAGCGGTAGAAGGTTCAAAGCAGCATGTCGTGTTCAATAGTGTCATTGCTGGTTTTATTAGGTTGGCAATCAATTGCACTTTGTAGTAGATGTATTAGTTCTATGGTGCTTGAATTTAGATATGCCAGTTTGGGTTTTAGGCTTGTCACAGCTCACTGTTATTATGATCATAGCTAACAGCCTTACACATATCTAATGTCGAAGCTTACTAAGTTCCCTTCAGCAGACAATGATTTTGGCAGAGGGTAGGGGTCAAAGGAGTGCCACCAGGTATAAGTGTTCTTTCAGACATACCATCAGCACCGCTATTTTGCTCTAATTGTTTTTTTAAAATGTTATCTTCTCTAGACTGCAAAGCGTAATTTT
>NC_071511.1:103598159-103768159 GCF_027887155.1 Malaclemys terrapin pileata | reverse complement strand
CAACTAAGTTCAGTAAATCTCAATACCTGAACCACACACCCCTTTTGGAGACCCTTATGCTTCCACCAAACATGGTAGAGAACGCTAAAGTGGGGAGGGGGGAGTTCTTCCCAGCAATTACAGAAGAGTCATTCTTCAACTAATTGACTCACATCATCAGAAAACGCTGAAGGGCTGATACTAAAACAATACCACCCTGTAAAAATGGCACAACCTTGCCACCTTAAAAATCCACATGTGTTTAAAGGAGCTCCATTATATTAAATGGTATTCCTCCTAAGGGGCAAGAGATCCTTCACAGGGCAACTGCACATGTATATATTTTATACCCATTCCTTAGCTAACAGGAATTTCTCACCAAAGAATTGGTACAATAAAGGATGGGGTCTACAAAAGTCAAATGTGTAAAAGCCTCAGACCATGAGAAGATGTATACAGGCTGTCCAAAAGCACACTTGGCTGACGAACTGACAGATTGTGCAATTTTGCTGTGGTAATTACTCAATGGTTCAGCAAATGGTAAGTAAATACTTTGGAAATAATAATGTCTAATTGCAGATGCACATATGGCATATCCCTATCCATTCCACAGCAGGTAAAGTAACAGCACACCCAAACCTTCTTTATATTCCCTGAGGTCAGACACCACCACAGCTCTAAACAGCTGTGATTAGGAAGGGTACTTTGGGTACTGACATGCGAATGAGAGCACCTTTAGAAAAGCTATCAGAGGGGTAGCCGTGTTAGTCTGAATCTGTAAAAAGCAACAGAGGGTCCTGTGGCACCTTTAAGACTAACGGAAGTATTGGGAGCATACGCTTTCGTGGGTAAGAACCTCACTTCTTCAGATGCAAGAAGACGTCTTCTTGCATCTGAAGCTTGCGTTCTTACCCACGAAAGCTTATGCTCCCAATACTTCTGTTAGTCTTAAAGGTGCCACAGGACCCTCTGTTGCTTTTTAGAAAAGCTAGTAAGCGAAGGGAGGAGCAGGACCACAAGGCATTGCATTGAACCAGTCCTAGGAGAAAAAGTAATAACATTAACAAATATGAATTCACTGTGTTCTGTCTCATACTAAACTCAGCATCTTTGCTACAATAGGCCAGATTTGTAAAAGGCCTGAATTTTGAGTGTTCACAGAGTTTCCATCAATGTTGTCTCAAAAACAAGACACAGATGCTATAATATGGTTAAATGTGGAGGCAGCAACTTTAACTACTATTATTTAACTGAGGTAACCACTCCAGAGGTAACCACTCCAGACTCCCTGGCAGAATTGTTCCAGTTGCAGATCTCAACATGCAACAATGCCTCCCTGACATACTGTAAACCTGAAGGCCAAGCCCCCTCTACACTCCTAGGCCTACCAAGGGACCCTGACTATATGCCTCCAATCCTCCACATCAGAAATAGAAGAGATGAGATGTGAGGAGCCACAAGCTGCATCAGGCAGATGCATACCTCACGACACCATATGAGTGCACAGGACCAGTGGCCAAGCAGCCCATGGGATGTAGGGCCCTCAGCTGGACTCTTCCTAACCCAGCTACCACACTAGAACCTCTTACAGGTGATGACAGCACTCAGCTTGATGTCAGCCCTTCACATCCTGCCAGGCAACTACAAACAAACTCATTCATGGTTTGAGGGGCTCCAACAAACCCCCACATCAGATAGATGCACTCCAGCCATCCTCCTGAAACAGCTCAGGGGAGGCATACAATTTAAACTAACTCCTTTTGCTATGCCTAAATCATTCTCTCCTGGTGAAAAATGATTGCCTGTGGGAATGAAAACAGCCTACCAGAGGGTGGTGAAGGGGCTTAGCTGGTTCTACAATATGCCCCTCTTTTCTTGCTATGTTAAGCAATTAGCAAAATGGAGTAATCTACCTGGGAGCCTCCACATTTGACAGAGGCTCTTCTGCGGGCGTAACTAGATATGTAATGGTGGGTCCTATCTACTCAATCCCAAAACAGATTAAAACAGCAGTATATTTAACTGCTTATTACCAGCCCCTGAAGAAACCGCTCCCCCCCCCCCCCAAAAAAAACCTCAATTCAAATCTTAGGGCATACACACACTAAATCCTGTTAAGAGCTGAATAGTGGCCTGATTTCTGGAACACTAGAACATAACCAACCGTCTGGTAACCTGTGAACTAAAAACCCCGGGAAGGAAAGGTGAAGCACTCCACTTTCATACAAAAAGAAATGCCTGCTATTCAATCCACAATGTTAGATAATGCCAAGCCTTGATGAAATAACTATCACATACTGAATCACGGTCATAGCTTCAGAGAAAAGCTAGAAAACATCAACCCTAAAGGGTCAAAAACCAGAAGGTAGATAAAAAGATCCCCAGTGGATTTATTTTTTTAAAAAATCTCATTAATTTTAAGCCAATATCATGATGGGGGGAGGGGACTGCCTCATCATTTTTGAACACTTAGGGCTGGCAATACTGAATCTGGCACGAATACAGCAGGAAGAGGTTATGAAAATCTGGGGCTGCACATACCAACCAGTTCATTCTACCTTATTGCTCCCATGCTAATCTTTCCTAGGACAGGTTTTAGTGGACTCTATCTCACTCCAAACCTACTACTGTGTTATTTTTACATCACACAATTTCCACATTTCTTCTAACTTTAAAATAGAGACACAATAGTTTGAATATGTTAAATTCAGATCCAGTTTGTGATTTCATGCCCACCATTCACAAATGTTCAGGTTTAGCACTTTCTAAAGTTAGAGGCAGTTTTAGGACTAGTTCTTACTTTGAGCATACAAGTGTTTGTATGGCTTTGACATAGGACTAAGGGCACGTCTTCACTACCCGCCAGATCGGCAGGTAGCAATCGATCTATTGGGGATCAACTTATCACATCTAGTGAAGTTGCGATAAAAATCGATCCCTGATGGCTCTGCCGTCGACTCTGGAAATCCACCGCAGCAAGAGGCAGAAGCGGAGTTGATGGTGGTGCGGCAGCGGTTGACTCGCCGCCGTCCTCACAGCCAGGTAAGTCGACCTAAAATACGCAACTTCAGCTACGCTATTCACGTAGCTGAAGTTGCGTATCTTAGGTTGACCCCCCCCCCCCCCCCCGGCACGTAGTGTAGACCTAGCCTAAGTGGCATTCATCAAGGCACTGCTTCAAGCCTTGTTCCCTTTCAAAAATAAATCATAATACACTGAAAGCTTCCATTATTTCTCTGTTTCTTGTTCTTAGAAGAAATCAAACCCTAGTTAGCTTGATTCTCCTTGGAACTAACGTTTCCAAATAACTCCCTGATATGTTTCTCTTTGGAATTAGGATTTCTTATTTTTCTTTCTTGTCATTAATGTTTAGAAACTATACAGATGTATGATTAATGCCTGTATATGACTTTAATATATGACAAAGTAGAACTAATCATACAATATGCATTATTTTAAAAACTATATTGTTTTCATCTTACATAATTATCTCTTTATTGCTGTTAATCAGGATTCCTACAGTGATACACAATAAAAGGCATTAATGTTTATGTCAGCAGATCCAAACCTGAAATCAGATCCATCTGTACCATCAGGTGCTCATTAGGCCAATGGAAGAGAGCATTAGAGACACATACAAATAATAATAAGGAAAATATTTTGTATTACAGTAGCACCAAGACGCCTCAATCAAAATTCAAGCCCCATTGTAATAGGAACTGAATACTTCATAGAAAGAGACACCTTCTACCCCCAGAGAACTTACAGTCTAAATAGGCAAGACAGACAAATTGTTGGGACAGGAAAGAGAGGTTAAGTTACTTGCTGAGGTCACACAGCAGGTCAGTGGTCATGGAAGCTAGGAACAGAAACGAGGTCTCCCAAGTTCTAGCCCAGTGCCCCAGAGACTGGACCACACTACCTCTCAAGAGGCACCAAAATGAATAACCCCAAGAAGCTGCTGAATTTCTCAAGTTTTTATTCACGACATTTAGTCAACAAAATTTGTCATGATTTTTTCTAAGACTGGATATTTAAAAATAAAGAATTCAAGCTGTGTTGTCTATGAGGGACATTCCACATATGGCTCTGCCACGGCCTGTGAGCTAGAACAGGTGAGTTAGAGGTCTTTGTGTCACCATGTCCCCCACAGCCCAGGGTACTGTAAAGGAAGCCCCACTACTCCAAGGATTTGCATGTGGGCAGGGAAAGGGAGGAATATCGAGAGAGAACAGGGCCGGGGATCCAGATAGACTCTCTGTTGGGCTCAACCAGGAGACTACCAAAGAATGAGTGCAACCTAAGGCAGCATTAATTGTTTTTGTCTTGGCCAAGACCTGTCCCGTCCCCGCAACCAACTCAGAACTGTGGCTCAAAGGGCAGCAACTTCTTAGTGGTGGGAGAGGGACCCAGAAGAGCAGCACCCTGACCATTCTGTGGTGGATGTCAGGGCATGAATATGACCAAAGCAAGTTAGTTTTAAAACTTGAATGTCTATACAGCAAAACAGTTTCTGTTTATTTCCCCAGATCCAATCCATATGCAGGAGAGGGCGCTGGTTGAGGTTTTTTGCAAGGGCTATTTTCATAAAGACTAAAAAAAAAAAAAAAAACCAAGAAAAAGAAATAGAAGGGCAAAACTTGACACGTGTTCCATGGCAGCCCTCCTGTCAGTGGCACCAACTGGCATGCCCATTGCCTCCATGACAAATGTCCTCTGAAGGGGATAGAAGAGAATCTGAATAATAATTTTCATTACCTCAGAAAATCAATACTAGGGATGGGACGACAAGTAAGCAAGTGTTGATGGCAACAGAAAGCAGCATAGATGAATAACAGTAAATTTGGTAGACGCCCCTCCCTAATTTAGTGTTTTTGTAGTAGATACTGCTGTTTTTATGTATCATCCACATACCCGCAGGAACAGGGGAAATAATAGGGCTTGAATGAGACAGCAGGGCTCAGAGAAGAGTAAAAGGCTTTCCGACATCTAGAAGGGGGCTTTAGGCTAGAGGAGCAGATAAGTAAAAATGATAATACCAAGCACTTACGTTCAGAACAGTCCACAGATATTAATTTATTAATCCTCAAAGCCCGCTCCGAGTTAGATAAGCAAGTATTATTATCCTTTTGTTTACAGAGATTCTGAGACAGCAAGGTTAAGTGACAAGTCCAAGGCTTCAGAGGCAGGTTTAGAGCTCAGGTATTCAAGAAGTCCAGTGCTGTGCTCATTTCTTCAGGTCGTGCTGCTATTCAGTGCCCAGCAGGAAGCAAGATGTGTCTTAGAAGAAACCACTGACTAGGCTATAAGCTGAGTACATCTCTGCAATGCTCTTGTTTCCAGATTTCACCAGCAGTGTTTGCCATCTGAAACTATTCTCCAGTTTGGCCAAAGAGAATTTGGAGACACGGAAGCAAAGAAGACTTTACTACTCCTTTGTGCACCACACTCTTCCCTTTCCCTTGGATCCTGCAGCCATCCAGCACCAGCCTGCTCACAGGTGTACATTAGAGCAACTTGATGGCCACATACCAGTGGTCCCAAGTGGTTTAAATTGCAGCCAGAGATCAGCAGGGCACAGGGATGCTCCAGCCATGACCCTTGTGTTGGCTGCAGGAAGGGAGTAGTTTAGGAGACACTATACCAGCAATACACCATCCAAGGATTCCACTACACCAGGGAAATCCTTAAGAAATCAAGCAAAACAGGTTTAGGGAAGCTTTGTGCTGCTGGAATGGCTCATAACAGTCCTGACATACCAGTGAATCACAGCCTGAGTTCGTAATTATAATATAATACTAATAACTAATAACATGTATTGTGAAGCCCAGACCTATTGGTAAACAACTAATACATATCTTGAGTGTGTTTCGTTCCCACCCTGTTACTGTGCAGATAATGACTGGCTGTTTGCTAATATAGCTTAAAGGTGAACTGCAAAGAAGAAATAAAATTTGAGTTAATTATAGGTCAGGATTGCTGCCAAATCTGACTAGGGTTTGGATTATAATTCAAATGGCACCAAAAACTCACACAAGTTGTTCTTTGAGATATTAGCCCAAAATGTTGGCTCCACCATATTGAAAAGTATGAGATTGGGGATTCTTGTGAAATTCCCATCATCTTGTGTATCTCTCATTAGAATGGCTGTCCTTGAAGGTTTTGTATGCAAAGGAAACAGACCGTTCTGGGATCTGACCCACTTTCTCCTCACTCCCCTGCTCCCTCCCCCAGCAAAAAAAAAAAAAAAAAAAAAAAAGAAGAAGAAGGTTTGAATCTCAAATGGTTAAGCTTCAATCTATAGTTAAAAGAGGCCCAGATGACATTCTGGGATGAAGAACCCAAAGAAGTAAGAGAGTTTTCACAGGTGTATTTGAGTGGGTCTGATATGAATCTGCAGCTGGGAAAGCAACATATTGTAAATATGAGTTTACATGGGGAGAGGGGTTGTCATGGCTCAGAATAGGCATTGGAGTGAGATTTTAGCTACTTCTTGAGCAGGGCAGGAAGAGAAGGATTGTCTACATTGAGCCTTTTGCTTTACAATGTGCCAGTTCCTATACTGACAGCAAAAGACCTTTGATTATAAGAATATTTGCAGGAGGAGAAGCAGCAGCTCTTTTCGTATATTGGGATTTTCAGCAGTATTTTAGACTTTAAAGGAAATATTTTCAGAGCAGTGAATAGGGAGCTAGATTTGCAACTCCCATGAACGGTAACATTTGTCAGTTAATCTACTGTACTCTGTGGCAGAATTTACCTTTTACCCTTTCACTTTTACAGGGTTACTAAACAATTCAAATGTCAAATTATTATATTGTTACTGAGATACAATGAAAATGAAAGGATGTTTAACAAACCCATCAGTAACAGGGATTGTGATTCTAATTTCCTGAACGCTTTGTTATCTGCACCCTCTTAGGTAATGTAGTCCATTCTTCTGCAGACACAGGTTCACTCCCTGCAGTATATTCTCCAGTGTTTTGTCCGGTTTGGTTTTAAATGACTCAAGCTTCCATCATTTCCCTTCAGAGATAGTACCACTGTCTTAGGTCAGTATTAGGATATTTTCCTGATATTCAGAATATCTTAAACATCTATTTGCTTAAGTTCCTTCTATATAGTTAGTTAGTTAGACCTTCTTTAGAAAAAAAATCTCCATCTTTGGTGTTTACCCTTATCAAATACTTACAGCTAGTTATAATTTGGTTGGCCTTTGCATAGTAAAGGTTTCCTGTGAGCACTGCTCTTCCCACACTGTGCTTCATGTTGTGCTACCCTAGGTAATGGGACTGCTAATTTGGGGCCATACTGTGTGATTTGCACATAGACCTCTGTAGGTGGTGGCATTGCTCCTACAGAAGCATGAGGAGGATGGGCAAGGGATTAGCCCTCAGGAGTAGAGCTGGTCAAAACTCTTTACTTTCCATATCATTTTGACATTTAGAAACCTGGTTTTCTTTCTGAATGGGAACAAAACCAAAACAAAAATGGAATTTCTATAAAGTTTTTCTTCAAGAAACACCAAAACATGGTGTTTCCAAAACAAAATATGCTCCCTGGCAAGCTCTGGCAGCTGCTGCCTGAAGTTGATATGAATCCAGACTGGTCTGTTTCCCCACTGCTATTCAAAAGCCAGGGCTTCTAGTGGCCACTATTCCAAGGCTGCTCAGATACATGGATTGCCCTTGGTCCCTGAGCGGCACCCTGAGGAGCTCACTGGCCTAGGAATTGGACAACACTAGGGATCCCCAGCCCTGAGGCCATCCACAAGATGCAAGTTTCAAAATCTAACTAGTAGTTTTGGAACCCTGCCTGTGTTCTATCAGAAGACACGTCAAACACATCATATTTCCATAAATCGTTTTGCTTTTGACAGACTGGCATTTTCCAATTGGAAACGATTCCACTGGAAAATTTCTAATAAGCTCTACTCAGTAGGAGTGTCTACTGAGGTTGCCTAATGTGCACAGTCTACACCATCCATTAAGTGACACAGATCATACCACTCCCCATGCCCAGTTATCCATCCCAATGTGGGCCAATGTGGAAAGGGCCCGCCTTGTCTCCCTACTCCCCTTTGCCCATTTCCAAGTGATTTGTTTCCCCAAGCAGACACTGCTCACAGGGACTGCTATTGTGCTCTGCTCTCACATAAGATGTACAAGGGATGAGAGGTGAAGGGCAGCCCTCCTTTTCATGCTGCCACAGAAGGTCCAATGACAATCACCTCCTTGGGTATTTTGCTGCTATGTATCATGCATTATATAGCCACAAAATACAATGGATTTTTTATTAAACTCAAGGATGAGAAATCTTATAAATTATTAATTAACCTGTCATTCTTTCTATTCCGCACCCATAAAAGTATGCAAAAAATGGTGCATTTCCAGGTTTAACAAGCAATTTACAATTAATTATTGAAGCTTATTAAGCATAGCTTTGACGTAAGTATTTTCTGCCTACCTTTCCTCTACAGCATTCACCAAAATTTGACTTTCTAGAAGGAACTAATTGAATTTCATGGTTTACACATTACTTGCTCACTTTTTAATCCCTAGCTCTACTTTTCCCTTTATGGATCATCCCGGAAGAAAGACACAACATCAGCTTTGTATTTGCATTATAAATAAGAGTTCTCTTTTTAGTTCTATCCACAGGAGCACACACTGGGTCTGATTCTCTCATTCTTCATTACACTGATTCAACTCCATTGAAAACTATAAAGATGCAAGAGTCTGAAAACTGATTCAAAAGATATTACAAGTGTTTGCAGGTGCTCAGATACTATAGTGCTGACAGGGAGACTGAGCACTAGATTACATAGACACTTGCAAGTTCCCAGGCAAATTGAAATTCCTTTTGAAAATTTGGCTCATTCTAGTTTATAGCAATGTTGTCACTTAACTTTTCATTTTAATGTTTGCATAATTTGTTCCTCTTCTATTATCCTTCTTTATGCTTTTTTCTAGATCAGGAAACAAATGACCAATGAGGGAACAGTCTCTTACTACAGACAGGACCTCTTCTGAACTGCTTCCAGTAAAAAAAACAATAGGTGAAATCTTGACCCCAGTGAAGTCAATGGGAGTACTATCACTGACTTCAATGGAGCTTAGATTTCACTCCAGTTTTTTCCACACATAATACAAATGTTCATAATCACTCTAGTGCCTGTAGTGTCCACAGCAAACAAAACCTAAACAAGATG
Organism: Malaclemys terrapin pileata; assembly: GCF_027887155.1. NCBI lineage: Eukaryota > Metazoa > Chordata > Testudines > Emydidae > Malaclemys > Malaclemys terrapin. The sequence goes on along the minus strand of NC_071511.1, from coordinate 103,758,969 downwards.
AGAATGAGGACAGATGTCATAGTACGGTACATCTAAACAAACACTTGTATATCCTGAAGTATTTGAAACTTGTGTATGCACATTTGTTGTCAAAACAGCGAGGGAAAGCACAGCAATTGCTTTCCTAGTATTTTAACTAGAAATAATGCAAGAAGGAATGCCCTGGTCATATTTCTGGTTAACATATGTAGCATGAGGCTGTTTTTTCTCTCAAAGCATTTTATAGAAAGTCACACCAGAAGGCTGTTTAATCTTTACCACATTGTGTCCTACCAAAGAAAACCAAACCAATTTGCAAAATAATTGGATACTTCCAGTGGCTTTCTCCTCCTCTGTTAACCACATCCAAAGGGGCATCCAAATATTATGAAATAACTAAAAAGCCAGGCAGTGGTGTTATAACTGTTTTGGTCCCAGGATATTAAAGCAACAAGGTGAGTTAGGTAATACTTTTTTTGGACCGTCTGTTGGTGAAAGAGACAAGCTTTAGAGCTTACACTGAGTTCTTCCCACCTTGCCAATCTAGAGTTCACATAATTAGAAATCCTGGAGAACAAAATCTAAAGAGAAAAGACTCTCTTTAATTGTATGACCTTTCAAGGGATAGCTCAGCGGTTTGAGCATTGGCCTGCTAAACCCAGGATTGTGAGTTCAATCCTTGAGGGGGCCACTTAGGGATCTGGGGCAAAATCAGTACTTGGTCCTGCCTAGTGAAGGCAGGGGGCTGGACTCAATGACCTTTCAAGGTCCCTTCCAGTTCTAGGAGATAGGATATCTCCATTAATTTATTTATTTTATTTAACTTGCCTCAGCTTTTCTGTAACTGCATCAGATAATTGTCCCGTGACAAAACAAAGGCTATCCAGTAAATAAAGTGACCCCATAACATAGTAGTCTGTAACAACAGCAGCAGTAACACAGTTCACTTGAACATGAATTATAAAGTACATAAATTTTAGGAGGTAAACTATCGGTACTAGCCAAACATATACTTTTTTACAGGGGCAGATTATAGCTACTCCTTACCCAGGTGACCTTTTCCTATTGGAATAGAGACCAGCCTCAACTGTAGTTATTGAGCTTTGGGGAGCACAGGGATCATTCCCTCCGTTCTTTTTACTTAGTCTCATCCTTGGAAACAGCTGAACTAATTTGGTTAATGTTTCCCGCCCCCTTCCACCCCTCTCCCCAAAATAAACCACGCATCCACCACACACTGAACATAAAATTTTCAGCTCAAATGGTTACATTTTGGCAAAGTTATAAGCACCTGAAAACTGTATCTTATCATGGGAAGTATCTGACAACCTTAATAATTGGTGGCACTACCAGCCCCGCCTATAATAAGACTGACTTAAATGCTGAACAGGCCTAGTATTGGCTCTTGTTCAGAATGGACTTCACCTAAAAGTGCTATCGAAATAAACATATGGGGAAAAATAGAGGGGGAGAATGTTTTTTTCCACCAACTCTTTTCAGCTCCATTAATCTTATGAGTTACTTGTAACTACAGTAGGCACAGCATTTTCAGACAGAAATGTGATTTTCAAGTTGACAGTGTCCTTTCAAAGCAGCAGAACTGGTTATCTTTGATAAGGACCCTATTCCCTTACTGATGTAGTTTTAATGTAACAGCCAATTTCCAACCTACTGGGCCATGGAAGAGAAAAAAGATTGATCAACTTTAAGTTTGTTTTCTCTGCCGTATGTTATAATAAACAATAACGTATGCAGAAAAAGAGCTGCTAAAATTGGGTCCTGTGTTACAAATTTGATTCTACAAGAATTGTTCTAAGGTTAATTTAAATACTGTGCTTGAAAAAAACCACATAATCCAATATATTTTATTTTTAATACAAAGTTATAAATATATTCTGATACATTATGAAAGCTACAAATAAAATATGCTTCAGTTTGCAGATATAGTCTCAAACTAAATTAAAGCATCAAATTTAATTAATTAAAATCCAACTCCTTGTTCTCACTGTCTGATCTGTTTGGGGGAGACAACAATGATTTTGCCTAATCTTGTGACTCAATATCAATTCCGTTGCTGGAGAAAACCAAAGTATATGCACTAAAAAGTGCTTGAGAGCAGTAGAAAGAAATGTCCCTTGAAATACCGTAAGAGCTCTCTAGAGCTCAGAAAATTTGAGGCACAGCACAGGAAGTATTTTGGCCCAAGCTATCTTTCCTTTAGAGGAGTCATTCCTGAAAGTTCATAGCAAGAACAGAGGGTTACAATTAATGGAGTTTGTGGATGGATCTAGATGGGGGAGAGGGAGAAGAAAATGTGAGAGATTTTGAACTTTGCTTTTTTTAGATGCTCTACAGATTTCCCTGTTTCCTAGTGTGAAAAGTATATAATGAGAGCATAAAACTTTATCAAATATGGCCTTAGGCACTAGTGTAAGGTTCCCTGTCTGGCTTAATCATGTTTATTACAAAGGAAGGCTGAGGTAGGAAAGGAGAGGTGTCATACCAATTGTGAAAGTCTGATAGTCCAAAAAATATGTTACTGGTAGTGCTTTGTTACAGACGTTTGTGATAAATTTTCGTTTGACTTTACTTTGTTTTGCCTTCAAATAAATAGGGATAAATAAAAACATAATATTACAATAATATTTAGTATCCTGAATATATAGCACTGTTATTATCCAGGTTCAAAAATAAATGTAGATATGTAAACTTAAAGAGATGGTTCCCAGTTGCTTCACTCTCTATTCCCCATATTCTCCCCAGAGTTCCCCACCCCCATTTCTTTCCCCTCAGCTTCCAGTTTCCCTCCTCACTGTCCCATACAGCATTCAATTGCTGAAGCAGCTCTCCTGTACTACCTTCTGACATCAAAGACACTAGGCCTCACTGTAGATGCCTCTTTCCAGCCCACTACTTCCTCTTGATCTACTCCCACTGCATTCACATAACAAGAATTTGAGAGCATTGCATGGAAACTGAGCCACCTTCCGGGACTGATTCATGCCCTCTTTGGATACTGAGAGCACCTGGGACATCCTCCATCTGAGGTAGTCAGCACCATCTGCCCTGAATCACTCCATCCTCCAAAGAGTACTTCAGAATCTAATATTCATTGCAACCAACCTGTCCAACTCCTGACCAGTATCCAACCTCCTATTACTGAGCAAGGTAATTGGGAAGCTCGCCAAGGTTACCTCCAGCTCCACTTGGATGCTGCCAGTATCCTGGACCTCTCTAAATAAGGCTTCAAGCTAGGACATGGAGCAGAGATGATAGTGGAGGATCTTCTCTTTACTATGACCAGGAGCCATACAACAACACCCATATTTGCTGTACCTTTCCACAGCCTGTTCATGGACAGCCATGGAATCCTGCTGTCCCATCTCAGATGGGATCACACGGAGATGGCTTTATTTTTTCCTCCTCAGATGGCAGGTGATCGGTTCCTCAAACCCTATCACCTGTACAGTCCCTCAGTGATAATTCTCTCACCTATTCTGTTCAGTATCTGATATAAAGCCACTGGGGACGACGTAAAACAGCATGGACTAAAATTCCAATAATATATCTAGATCAGACACAATTAAGACTCCATCTCCTTGCCATCCACAGGCCTACCTGAGATCTGCAACAGGATGCACAGCAGCTTACGGAAACTAAATCCTAAGAAGACAGTGGTGATGATAGCAAGACAAAAGTTACCATGGGTATCTGCGCTAAGTTATTTAAGGTAATGCTCTGCACATAATGAATGACTCTTCACCGCTTCTCAATAACCAGATAGCTAAGACTATGAAAAAAGCCCTTTTCTAAAACACATCTGGTAAGAAAGCTGTTGTTTCTTAGTATCATAAGGTTACAAAGGACCACAAAGGTCATCTAGTCCAGTGGCTGTTAACCAGGGAGTATGCATAGATCTTCCAAGGAGGTACATCGCCTCATCAAGATATTTGCCTAGTTTTACAACAGGCCACAAAAAAAGCACTAGCGAAGTCAGTAGAAACTAAAATTTCATACAGACAATGACTTGTTTATACCACTCTGAAATGTAAGTACTATATTTATATTTCAATGTATTTATTTTATAATTAGAAAGTAAATATGAAAAAGTAAGCAATTTTTCAATAATAATGTGCTGTGACGCTTTTGTATTTTTGTGTCTTATTTTGTAAGCAAGTAGTTTTAAAGTGAGGTGAAACTTGGAGTATGCAAGACAAATCAGATTTCTGAAAGGGGTACAGTAGTCTAGATCAGTGGCTCTCAACCTTTCCAATCTAACCCACTAGCCAAGATGCACAATTTCTTGAGTCTAAACCACCCAAGATAGATGGTTATCCAGCCTCTTTTTGAATGTCTCTAGTCAAGGAGATTCCACAACCACCCTAGACTGTCTGTTCTATTGTCCTTAGAGTCAGGAAGTTTTCCCTGAGATTTAATCTAAACCTTCTATGCTATAATTTGAAATCATTGCCTCGTGTCCTGCCCTTTGTGGAAACAGAAAACAACTTTACTCCATCTTTTTTATGGCAGCCTTTCAAGTATTTGAAGATCACTATCATGTCCCCCTCTTGATCTCTTCCAAACTAAACATACCCAGTTCCTTCAGCCTTTGCTCATATAGCTGCATTCCATCCCTTTGGTAATCTTCATCGCTCGCCTCTGGATCCTTTCCAGTTTCTTTACTTCCTTTCTCTACATTGGTGACCAAAATTGGACACAGTTTTCCAGCTGAGGCCTAACCAGCACCAAGTAGAGTAGTACTATCACCTCCTGTGACTTGCATGCTATGCCTCTGTAATGCAACCTAAAATTGCATTTGCTTTTTTTGCAGCAGCATCACATTGCTGACTCATGTTGAGGTTGTGATCTACCACAACTCCCAGATCCTATTCAGCAGTGCTGCTGCCAAGCCAGTTCCCCCATTCTGTATTTGTCCATTTGGTTTCTCTTCCTTAAGTGTAGCACCTTACATTTGTCTTTGCTGAATTTCATTTTGTTGTCTATAGCCCAGTTATCCAATTTATCAAGATTCTTCTGAATTTTAGCTCTATCCTCCCAAGTGTTGGCAACCCTACTTCCAGTCATCTGGAAATTTGATCAGTATGCTCTCTATTCCTACATCCAGGTCATTAATAAAGATCTTAAAACATTTCCACATATTCATGACTTTTAGACTTCATTACTGTAACTGTTCCTAGATATGAAACCATCAAACTTATAAAAGCTCTAATGGGTGTTTAGCACAGCAGCCCATCTACTCAGCAATAAAAGCCACAGAGAAACCATCAACACACTGCTGCACTCTTCACAGTCTCCCCATTAAATACTAGGTCAAATTTAAAGTTTCGGTCCTCATCTTCAAAGCCTACCATGGGACTGATCCCAGGGGAGCCAGGTTGGTCTACCAGATAGGGCACTGGACTGCTAGCTACAATACCAGTTCTCTGCTCTGTCACTGATATACTGTGTAACCTACATAAGCTACTTAACCTTCCCGTGCCTCCATTTCCCCTCCCACCCTCTATCTGTCTTGCCTATTTAGATTGTAAAGCTTTCAAGTCAAGGACTCTCTCTTTTACTATGGGTTTGCACAGTGCCTAATACAATGGGTCCCTGATCATGGTTGGGGCCCCTAACCACTACGGCCAGAAAATAAAATAACAAATAAAATAATGAGTTAGCTGAAGGGCCACCTCAGTCTGCATGATCACAACCTCGTATGACAGCTATATTTCACAAGAAAAATGGAACGGCCAATCTCACACATGAAATGTGTAGGAGACAGAGCTAGGTCAGCAACTAGACCATGGATCTAGAAATCCTAGAAGAGATCAGGGTAATCCTGAACTTCAGCATCTTCAGAGCAAATGCAAAAAACTCACCTCTTCAACCTAAACTTCCTACTAGGAGTGGGTCAGTACAACACATGGCCACCCTCTTTCAAGCTGCCTTCTTGTTCTCTAGAATCTCAGCTTTCACTTTAAAAAAAAAGTCACTCTGCTGTTATGGTTATGCTGACATAACCTTGAAAATGTGAATGGAATGCAACTGATGCCGAGATGTCTAACCAAGTTTGCAGAGAGCCTGAGACACTATCTGTAAAAGGTGTGAACTGTCAAGCTTGTCACAGGGAGGTAGCCAGATGCTCAATGGTGATCCTTTACATGTCAACATAGTTAACTATTTCACTGTCAAAAACATGTAAGAAAGGAGAAGAAGGAGGACATGTTAGGTAAGTCTTCACAAATTATTGTGAGCAACGACTCATTTTGGCTCCATAAATGATGGTATTTTCCCAACCCCACTGACCTCATTCATTTTTCTCCCCAGTATAGAAGGAGGCAAGCCTAAGGAGCCTTATCTAAACCCCACTGAAGGGAAGCCAAGCACAGCCCGTGGGTACATTTGGACTCTAGTGAATGAGAGTCATACCCACTGAGCAAGTATAATCATATCTGAACACCTCGAGTCTACTGTGAGCAGTATCTCATTCTGGCAATCCACATGAGTAGAGGTTATTGTGTGGACAGAGCTTTGATGAATACCACTACCCTACCCTCCCCCCGCCCCCTGACATCAACCCCTGCTGCCCATAACACCCAAACACAAAAATGTCCAGACACCATGGTTATAAGGTGCCAAACACCATGATTATAGGGTGCCATGTAAAAGCCTAGCTAGATCGTGATAAACTGGATAGAGGGAGTGAATAAACTACCACTTTTCCCTAGCTGGCCTTAAATGGAAGAGAAACATTTAAAAGATTCATTTCTGTTTCAACATTTTGAATCCACTACTTTCAAATGAGTTTAAAAACATCAAAGTGTTCAGATGTAATTTCTCCCATCATTAAATGTAAGTAATGTAAAACTAAAACAAAGAAGCAAAAAGCTAGTGGGGTTTGAGTGCTACTTTGTGTCTGAATTCTAATAAAACATGGAAAGGGAGCATTAGAATTGAGACAACCAATTCTGAAATTGTGTGGCTACAGGCATTGGAGTAAAATCCTTTTATACCACAAGTCTGATTCCGCCCTCCCCACTAAGCAATAAGATGTGATCTCAGCTTAGTGGCAATGAAGGAGTAACTTGTACACTGTGCAGGTTTACAATATTTAGTAATACAGTAATACTAATACCATTTGATGAAGCAATGCCTGAAATAATTTTTTGCTCTTCCAGGTAACCTCCCACTAATTTAGAAGGTATGAACTTATTAAATAATTCAGTTCCAAAGTTTTGTTTAGTTGAAAAACCACTCAATTTCCCTCAGTTTCTAGAGCTGCTTTCAGAGAATCTAAGCAACTATATATTCCTCTTTAAACAAATAAAGTTAGCTACCCTTTTGCCATTCAGAATTCAACGTTCACACTAAATTAATTTTTCCAAAAGTAATTCAAATAAAAGCTTTGCTGCTGCTACCCTTTTCAGAGCCACAAGATTGAATAAGGCATCTGAATAAAATTGTGTATTACAGCCTTCTTTAATATTTAAGCATGACATTCATTGATTTGTTTCTTGTTTTCTGCAAACCTTGACAACATGATAAAATAAATCATAAGAAGAAAATATAGTGGTAACATCTTTTATGGACTTCACATAGTCATCAATCTCAAGCTGTGAGTGAATTATCAGTGCAGCAAAAAGATCTATGTTTTAAGAGCTCCAATAGCATACTAGCTAGAGGTTTTTCACAAGCAAACTCAAGGCGAGTGACTGATAAGCATCATTATTGTTTTCTGAGAGTCTAGTTTATAGTGTGTTGTGGAGGTGTTGGCATATATGTTTCAGAAGGAAAGGTTTGATCAATTCTAAGTAGACATCTACTAACATATAAAAAAATATAACAAGGGTTCCTGCTGAGCAGTATTAAAGTACCCATCACACCATGTCAGCATGACAGGCCCCATGTTGTGTTTTTGATTATATTTAATATAGAATTAACCTTTCTTAATGTAATATATTGTGTATGCAACATGGATCAAAAACTATCTATTTGGACAAAAAAACAGCTCCTTTATTTAGCTTTTTAAGCAATATTTATTTATTTTTCAATGTATAGAATTTCCCATCACAAAATCTTCAGGGACCAAAAGTAACAGGAAGATCTAAGATCTAAGACCCTTGTTGTTATCATATATTTGTGAACCAGTAGGACATACAGAATGCAAGCAATTGTAAACTGCTGAACAGCTATGTAACAACAAATGTGGGACAGACAGCACTGGGGATATAGTCAACAATATTTTGTTGACAAGTGACTCCAAGAGATGGGAGTGAGAGGGAACTGAAAAACATCAATCTTAAAACTAATGCTCACATTGAGTACTTTCACTAACATTCAGCTTTAAAGATTCTCAGGTCAGTAAGGCAATGAGAAAGATGCATACCCAGAAAGTGGGACTGTGCTTTCTATGGAATAATAATAATAATAATGAGGGATGCTTTGGAAGAATCAAACACTATGAACACAAATGTGAAAAACAGAATTAATTTAATGGGCTAAGCCAGATCATTTGCAAGTACTTGACATTACTTCATAATGATAAGGTTATGTAAAGGTATCATTGTATTACTGTGCAAAATGCCAGTCCTGTAAGTAACTCTTTCAACAGACTTACAAATGTTTTATATCTGGTAAATGGGCTAATGAAAGCTTTAGGTTTAGAAAGCAGTAGCCTAGGGACTGTACGAGTAAATATTAAGATGTTTTCTGACAAGCTGAATATATGTGGTTTCCCACAAAATCCCACAGTGCTTTGCACTCCATAAATATCACTCCTCTTCCCTCACAACTTTTACTACATGAAATATGATACCATGGTCCACTAAAACATAGCGGTACTTTCATTGGTCTTGAATCTCAGGCACACATTTATTTACATAGGTTGACCACCATTCATCACCCTCATAATTAATCCAAGTCAATTGTAAGATTATGAAGTATTTCCTTTACCATAGTATGTTGCATCAGGACATTACACATTTAGCAGAAATGATCACCACAATCCCTTCAGTTTAAAATGCTGAATGTTTAAAGGTTTTGTTCTTCTATCATTATTATAACCAATTAAATTTACTGGGCCAAATCCTACAATCCCTCAGGCAAATTTTTACTGAAATCTAAGAGACAGTTGCTTGGGTATGTTTTGCAAGATTTGGCCAAGTAAGTTCATTGTGAATTAACTGAACTCCAGTATCATTTTACTACTATTTTAGGACACAACTTTATACTCTTTACTCAGGCAAAACTATGGGGTGGAAGATTGGTCCATTGATTTCAAAAGAATTTTTTTCTGAGTAAAGACTTCAGGACTGGGCTACTATTTTGTGTGTTAATATTTTGTTATATATCACTTCACAAACATTTCATGTGTTTATTAGTGAAGTTGTCCTACCAAGATGGCCTGCCACACCAAGGTTGATAAGCTTATCAGAACTAGGACTGCCCAGTAATCAGATAAGATATCTCCAAGGAAACCCAAGTTCTACAGGATATATGATGGTAACTGAGCAGATGACACATTTTCCTTTCAATTCGATATTGAACTAGTGCCCTTGTATGTTAGTAAAGAGGGACTGTGCTGTTGGAGGTGTTTTTCAGAGACATAAAAATGAGAACTAAACTACCTATGTTAATTAAACATGGCACTTTGCACAAGCACAGAGTTGTTAACGCTAATGTTCTGGCTTAAATCCATCTTTGGTAATTTATTCTGTCCTCTGACATTCTCCCTGTTGTCTCAGTTGGCTAAGTTATTTTACTTTACTTCTTGTCCTAAACACTTATATAGTGTTGCTGAGCAATGTTAAATGGATACTACATTTCATGTGAAAGGTACCAAGAGTTCAATGATGGGTGAAGAGATCCATACATACTATCTATAAAGCACTGTGAGGTCATTCTGAGAAATGCTAGGAAAACATGCATTATTAATTAAATATTATTATTAATCACTTCTAAAATAATCCTGTTTGTGTTTTCCCAGAACAGCCTAACTCACCCTAAATTATATACGGCTAATCCTGCAAAACACTAGATGTTCTCAATATGCATCACAGCTCATTGAGTTGAAAATACTTAGGCCCAGGTTCTTAACGATATTTAGGCACCACACTACCATTAATTTCAAATGGGAGTTGAGGGTGTGAACCTTAGTACGCTGAAGAAGTCTTTGGAAACCTCACAGAATTAGGCCTATATTGATCAATGTGTATAAAAGAAATAAATTAAAACAATAATTATCTATTTAACCAAAATATTTAGATGAACTAAAGTATTTGAGGTAGTGGAAGGGCTGAGGAGACAAGTAATAGGATACACTGTCTTCCATATCCAAGTCATCATAAGTCTGCTAACCTGAAAGAAATCGTGACTGAAAGTCATTAACTTCCAGTTGCTATTCGGTGTCTGAAATGAAATTGAAATGCACTGATTGTCTTGGTCCAGTTCTTGGGGATGGATGTCCACATCACAGACAAACTAAACTGTGCTTTACTGATAAAGATGGTCCTCCTAGAAAGAGCTGAGGAGCTGTGTGAGAGACGATAGTATAAAAGATCTATTTTGTGGCTGTTTCCAAGGCTGTCAATTTGGCACCTTTAATTAGCACTAAATTCACTTTAAAATGAAAAGGTTATTGAATTAATTACAAGAGACTGAAGTACTCTTAAAGAGAAAATGAGAACAATATTACAATTTGTTTCCAAACAAGAACAGAATCATGGAAACTGCTCTCTGTAAGGAACTTGTATGCCTTGCAGGAATACCTATTCAGTGCATTTGATTCTGAAGATAGCTTGTAAAAAACAGCATCCAATTAGCAAAGCCAAACTAATTTTATACTGAATAAATAAATAACTATGTTATCTTGATAATAAAAATACACTGTTGTAGTAGGTCATTTTGGAAAATAAAGTCTTTCATGAGTGGTGTCATTTCTACAGGAAAGCATCTTTTAGATTCCTTTATGTGAATGATACAAGCAGTTTTTTCTTTGTGAATATTAATATATGAAACTTGAAGAGAGACATGCACTCCAGTCTACTCAAGCTCATAAAAAAAAAAAAATCTATAATATAGCATCAATATTCACTTAATAAAGAGTGCCGTTTACATTAGTCTACTGTTCTTTTGTTTGCCAGTGTTTTTAAATCATATGGAAGAGTTGGTGCAGCAACATCTATGACTTGTCAGTCATTTAATTAAGCAAAGAAAAGCTTGCTATTCATTTTTTTCTGTATATGTTAATGCTAAAAACTAATAGAAAACAGCTAGTAAATTGTCCCCTGCATATATTGGACACAGCAACAATTACTCTGGCAGAGAAGATATAATAAAAGAGGAAATTTTAATAGTATCCTTATTCCATTTATTCTCATGGGCTTCTGTTTCAAGGTACTGTAGAAATTAACAATTATTTTTTTCATTGTTTTTGATGATCTTTTTCTATTATGATCCTACCCGACTTAAAATAAAATATAATTTAAACTATCTTTTTTTTATTCAATTCTATGGTGTCTTGAGATTAACTTTCTGGTGATAGGAAGATCCTGAGAAGATTCAAAAAAAATAAGCAGAAGCCTTTTCTTCCTGCTATTCAGACAGCAGGTTAAGACTGTCTCAGTTATTAGTACAATCGAGATATCTCGACAAACCAAGAACTTTCACATAATAAAATAATTTACTCTTCTAGTGATCATTTTATTGACAAATATGTCATTCCCATATTTTCTGAATGTCTGTCATGTGATAGGTCTAAATACTCACTTTTGCTCCACTATATAAAGCAATTAACTGACTTTATACAGCAAATTGTCAAAGGATTTCCTCAGAATGCTTGGGGAAATCTAAAAAACAGAACTATTCTCCGACTTATTGACATGCTACTATGTTGAAAAAAGTAGGATATCAAACAGCTTTAGTTGGAAAACTGGGATCTGATTATAAGTGTTGGGAGCAGGAGACCCACGTCTCGATTAAAATACATGGTGCAGCTTTATTTGCAGAATGGGTAAATGCTATATATTGATGGGAGGAAGTAAGATGCAGTAAAGTACATTTATAGCACAACTTTTATTTTTACATTAGATGTTTCCAAGTAGTTCAGCCTACAGGTTTATTTGAAGTGGATCCAAGTTCAGGTCCTCAGCTCAGTCCATTGGTATAGCAGGGCTAAGGATACTGCAGGAGAAGTATTTTGGGGCCTTTTCATCTATAGCACTATCCTTACATTTTTCTCTTTCAAAGGATGCTGAAAGACTGAAAGTAAGAGGACCACCAGAACACATGTGATTTCCAAAGGCTGAGTTAAAACAGAGACTGAGAATTTGGACTAGATGGACTCCCCACTATTAGGATTTCCCCACTAAATTCAGCTCTTTTAAAAAACCATGGGGTGAAATCCCTGCCCAGTGAAGTCAATGGGAGTTTAACCATTGACTTCACTGTGGCCAGGATTTCACCCATGCTCTACATAGTAAAATATCAGCTGAGAGTAAAATAACCCACATAGCTATGAAGGTAGCTTAAGTAGCTTAGTTTGTACTATAAATCACGCAAAGGAGTCCACAAATGCTGGCTGGAAACTCCAATAAGGTATGACTAGTATCCCCAAACTGATGAAAAATATAGTGGTAGTCTGAAAATATACCAACTATTATCTCTTGACCATTCAACAGGTTGTCAGAAAAGAAAGGAGAAATTATATAAATGAGAGCAAGATAAGATGTTGGAATAAGGCAGATTTTTATTAAGTGATGCATGGAATGCCCTTCCTGAATCAAAGCTTAAAGCCATTACTTGACCTCCTTCATTCTGCTAGGATGCCATTGTTAGATTGCAACTGAAAGTGGCTAGGTAGAAAATCAGTAAGAACCTCTGATACTTACCTTTGTATGTTAATATGTTATAATTACTTTTAATTTTTAAAAGGATTTGAAATCATGGAGCTGAGCACACAGTTGGCCTGTGTAAATGCAAGTTCTTAATTACTGTTTCTCCTCTCCCTCTCACATTCATTCCTATAGATTGTTACACCCACTTGTTGTGTGTTATCTTAGATTGTAAGCTTTCTGGAGCCAAGACTGCTTTTATTACTCTATTTATATTATGCCTACCACAACAGGAACCTAAACCTAATTGGGGCCTCTAGGCACTAGCGCAATACAAATAAATAATTAATAATAAATGAGTAGGGGGAAAAGGAGGAAAATATCCAAATAGTTTGCATGTCTTCATTTATCTTTTATCTTTCCAGTGATACATATTTATATTTGATAGAAGTCTGGTGCCATCCTTAATATATCTTTAATATTCTGGTTATCATGTACGGAATCATTGATGAACAAGTTTAAGCAGTGTGCAAACAAGGTTACCTGCTGAGGAGAGTTAAAGTAACTATCCTACCATGGCAACTTGACAGGCATCATGTTGTGTTTCGGATAATATTTAGTAATGTAAAATTTACTTTTCTTAATGTAACAGCGTATGTAACATAGACAGAAACAATATTTATGTAGACTAAAACCTCTCCATTTGTATTTAGATTTACTAATCAGAAAACACAATATGATCAAAATATCTAACTCTTTTCATGCATTTGCAGGACAGAATTGTCTCAAGACTTAATCCAGAAGACTGCCATGTAATAGGTGGCAAAATATACAGGTGGATTGACAAAATCATTTTTTGTCTAACAACCAGTAATTGAAAGTAGGCATTCTGCACTTGGCTAGTCAGGAACTCTGGCCCACAACTCACTCTACTACCCTGAATTCAGCATTACCAATTCTTGTGCTTTTATCATGAGTCTTGCAATAACTGGTATTTTTCTTAAAGCCCTAACTCCTAGAGTCATGTGAATACCTGTTAATCTTGGCTTTCCTAGGGAAAAAAAAAAAGAAAAGGAAGTATAACAGGGTGGCTTGCCCTGTAAAGGCTGGAGGGCCTGGGGCTAGCCAACACTGATTACTGAAAGAGGCACACCTGGTGACTCCTCTATTAAGAGCAGCTACAAGCAGCAGTAAGGGGTACTCATACAGAGCACAGATTGCTAGGAGTGAGCTGGCTCCAGCAGAGTCTGCTCATTTAAAACTAGGACTACAGCAAGGAAGAGCTGGGAGCAACCAGATAAGGCATGAGAGACCCTGACCAATCAGGGGAAAGAGTGCAAAAGCTCTTCAGACAGGAAGCTGTAGGTGAGACCCTGAACAAGCAGTAGAAAGACTGCAGAGCTCTTCAGGCAGAAGGGAGCTGGGAGTAGGAAGACAAATGTTTGTTTGTTTGTTGGACTTCAATCTGGGACTTTGAGTATTTTCTGTGGATGAACCCAGACCCCCAGGAGGGGTATTTTGACCACAGAAGACATTGTGGAATCTGTATTAAAGGCCCTGAGGAGAGGTAAACAGAGGCAGCATAATCTGGCCATGAGGAGGTTCTTAGAAGGCAGCTGACCCTGTTACGGGAAATTTCTTGTACTCGTGACTGTGAGGAAACACATGAAAATGAGCCTAGGGCACCCTAAAAGCTCAAAAATCAGAAGACAGACAAATATTAAAAAAGTCACTTTGGGTTCTTATGACTTCTAAGTCTTGATTTGTGAATGTTTGGGGTTGGCAATACTGTGAAGCACACTATTTATCTTCTCCATAACTGGGTGACAGATTGTTTGGGCTGAAATTAGATTATTATTATTATTATTTCACTGTTAATGTAGTCAATGCTGTATCAGAAAAAAGACAAAGACAGTCAAAGGAGACATTATGTGTTGCAAACGATTTTGTTAGCCCTATAACAGCCTTGATTTTGGTGCTGGTTTATTCCTTCAAAGAGGCAGCAACAATAAAGCCTCTGTTTAACAGTATCTACTAAAAGCAGTGGAAAGGGTTACCAACTTTCTAATTGCAGAAAACTGAGGACCCTTGTCCCATTTGCACCAACGCCCCGCCACTGCCCTGTCCCTTCTGAGGCCCCACCCCAGCTCACTCCATCCTCCCTCCCTCCATCGCTCACTCTCCCCCACCCCCACTCACTCATTTTCACAAGGCTGGGGCAGGGAGTTGGGGTGCAGGAGGGGGTGAGAGCTCTGGCTGGGGGTGCAGGCTATGGGATGGAACCAGGGATGAGAGGTTTGGAGTGCAGGAGGGGGCTCCGGGCTGGGGCCAAGGGGTTTGTAATGTGGGAGGGGGCTCTGGTGCAGGAAGGGGTCAGGGCTCTGGCTGGGGGTGCAGGCTTTGGTGTGGGGCCAGGGATGAGGGGTTTATCAGTAGGTGGCAATGGGGTGGGGCCCAACGGTTTGGAGTGTGGGAGGAGCATCTGGGCTGAGGCAGGGAATTGGGATGTGGGAGAGGGTATGGGCTCTGGGCTGGGGGTGCAGGCTCTGGAGTGGGGCCAGAAATGACGGGTTCAGGGTGTGGGATCTGGGCTGGGGCAGGGCATTGGGGTGCAGGCTCTGGGGTGGGTCAGAGATGAGGGGTTTGGGGTGCAGGAAGGGGCTCCAGGCTGGGGTAGGGATTGGAGTATGGGAGGGGGTGTGAGGTGCAGACTCTGAGAGGGAGTTTGGGTGTGGGAGGGGGTTCAGGGTGCAGGCTCTGGGTGGCCCCAGCATTTCCTGGGGCTGGAGGAAGTCTGCGCAGCTCCCATGAAGAGGTAGCATGTCCCTCCAACTTCTAGGCGGAGAAGTAGCCGGGGGGGCTCTACGCGCTGTCCCCGCCTGCAGGCACTGCCCCGAGCACTGGCTGTGCACCTCCCATTGGCCAGGAACTGGTCCGTGGCCAATAGGAGCTGTGGGGGCGGCATCTACGGGAAGGGGCAGCGCGCGGAGCCTGGCTGCCCCTCCGCCTAGGAGTCGGAGGAACATGCTGCCACTTCCGGGAGCTTCATGGAGCCGGGCACAGAGCCTGCCCGCCCCGCTGCAGCCAACCGGACTTTTAGCAGCCCGGTTAGCTGGGTTGACCGGCGCTGCCAGGGTCCCTTTTCAACGGGGCATTCTGGTTGAAAACTGGACGCTTAGCAGTGGATATTGACCTATACCATGTCAGGACTCTAACCTTTTGTAACCCTAACCCAACTCATGTGTCTGAGACCAGGAAGTAAAGATTAATTATCAGCACTCCTGTGTGTCACAAGTAGAACCACTTAGGGTCAAATTCTCAGCTGTGCTCACTTACTTACTGGGGCTGGTTCTGCATGGGCACTCTAGCCACATCCTCACATTGACAACACTGCTTTCTATTAATATTCTAGCAAATGAGTTCACTGACAGGAATGTTCACCAAACAGGGAATTTTATGCAGATACCCAAGAACCTACGGAAACTGAATTTTGAATGTGTAGCTACAAATATTAATACCAAAAATCAGATTTCAAGAGCATTATTATTATCCAATCAGCAGATAAAAATACACCATGACTATGTTTCCAATCACAGCTATTCGAATATCTCCAATTTACTGCTCACAAAGTATCTATAGGCCAAGGATTATTCACAAAACTTTGGTGAAAAAGTTTCAAATAAATACTTTTGAGAAAATCATTGTGTTTATGGGGGGGGAAAAGAGCCAAGTTCATCAAATAAGTTATATAGCCCAGAGGGGAGTTAACTGAAAGCTTGTGAGATGTACACTGATTGAAAGCACTTGAATCTGAACTAATATGTCCACAGGTAGAGCAATAACACAGGCAATTCAAACTTTTGAACGTAGCCCTGCTTCACTTGTGTGCTTTAGCCCTTCTGTAGAGGGATCACAGCTAGTGATGAGAATATCATTTAGTATCCATGCCCATTGAATCCTTGGCCTCTCTGCCATCCAATACCTCTGATTTTTTTAGTGCAGGAAGAAATGACAGTGACTGCCTTTTTTGTTGTTGTTAGTTGTATGAATGGTTTCCTCAGGTTGTCAGGCAGCAATGACAGTCTGCTGTTCCTCAGGGCATGTTATTGTGATAAATAATACCCTAGTGCCACTGGCCAAAGCAGAAACCACAGCAGTGGAGATGGTAGCGTGCTCCCTTAACTCAAGCTTAGTTGATAAATCAGGAGAACCAGTACTGCCGGATAGTCCTAGGAGTGGCTTTGGCATTAACTCTCTCTCTTTTAGTGTTAAAAACTTTTTTTATTGCAGAACGTCTAAATATACCAGCAAAAACAGAAATCAGCAGTTGCTGACAAAAGTCATGATTTCGTTTAGTTTCTCCTTTATTTTTTAAAATTAAGTTCCTGCCACCTTTGCTAGTGGCTTGAAGATAAGACTGATTTATGAACATCTGAAAATTTCTCAGTTATCTTTACACTTTCTGTAGATGTGCATGCCTCTGTTTCTTTTGTTTTCCTGTCTGTCCACAACAATGCATGGACCACTGCTTACTAAGGGCTCCATACTAAAAGCACAATGTAGTTCTAGGGTCTGGTGCATTGCCCACTTAGTTGCAACTAACTTGGCTGAACAATGAGTTTCAGAGTCCACCAAATGGCTTCAAATTAACCCTGGGGAAAGCAAGGATTTGGGAGTGAACCTAGGAGAGTGATAAGCTTCTATGAAGTTGTTGAACTGTGGAGGAATGGAGCTCCTGACCAAGCAAGCTCCATCCCAAGCTCCACTCCTCTTGTTTCTCTAGCCACTGCCACAGTCAAGTCAGTTCTAGCTCCCTGCAGCCTCTCTGCTCTGTCTGGTTTCAGTAGCTCCACTGAGCATAAGGCAGGCTGGGTTACCCCAAGGTTGTGGTGTTAGGGGAGTGAACACTGACTAAGATTCTACAGTGAGTAAGGGTAAGGTGCTTATACAGCAGATCAACCCCCTGTTCTGATGGCGCTTAGGCATTCCACCACCCAGATGCCTTCCTGACTGTGGATCTCCTAATATAGATAAACCTCCCTCCTGTGTGCCTTATGAGGTCATCCAGAAAGGTGTCGCAAAAAGCAGGTTCAAGTAGCTGAGGAAGGAGGGCAACCAGACAGTAGGAAACTTAGGTGCATGTGCCAGTCCTGCAGAACAGGGTGTCAGTCTGCTGTACAGGCACCTTACCTTTACTCCCTGTAGAATCTTAGTCAGTGTTCACTCCCCTAACACCACAGCCTTGGGGCAACCCAGCCTGCCTTATACTCAGTGGAGCTACTAAAACCAGACAGAGCAGAGGGGCTGCAGGGAGCCAGAACTGACTCGACTGTGGTAGTGGCTAGAGAAACAAGAGGTTGCAGTTAAGGGTGGATGGTCAGGGACCTTTGATGAAAGAAAGCAGTATTGCGTAGACTGTGGGTAGTTTGGGCCAGGAACTGTATTTCTGGTAGACATGTAAAATGCCTAGCACAATGGGGTACTGATATCTGATTATAGTGCTTCAACGCCCTAAATATACATTTCAGTGGTTTCTAACCAAATCATCCCCTTCATGGCAGGTGTGTGGAATTTGCAGTTGTTTGAGATATTTGCAATTTTTTTGCCAGCCTGCACAGTAGAGTCCTGGCAAGTGAAGCTCTCTAAAAAATGTGTTTCTACACTTCCATTTAAAAAAATAAATAGAAAATTTCATTAGAAGTGGAAATTATGTTATTAGACTCTTAAAATTGCACAGTTGGCATTTACCAACATTTAAGCGTACAAGGTTAGGTTACACCAATCTTAACTGTCTCTTTATGCATAAAGCAGTCAGTTATATGATCATACACAATTCCTCAAATACCATAACATCCCATATCATTTGTTCTACAACCTTAGATATCCATACATGTGTAGCATCTTGCATTATGTAAGTGAGTAACATAACCGCTCCTCTGCAATACCAAGTCTTGGAAGGGGGAAAAGGGGACCCTGCCTGGGAGAAGGGAGTTAAGAAGTCCAGGAGCTGCAGAACTAATAGGGAGATGGTAGGGACAGGTTTGGTTTGGGGGTTGAGGGAACAGAATTAATTGCTGGACAGAAGCACAGGAAGATGTGAAGTGATGATAGGTGTTGCCCCCAACACATACACACAGCAATGCATTTGTGCTCTATGACCAAGGTCTCACAACACCACTTTTCTCGAAATTAGATACTTTCCTACTGGTGAAATGGAAGTGTAAAGAAGTGACAGGTCATCATAATGAAGTTATCATAAAATTAGAAGTAATGCCCATCTTAAAAACATTGAGAATAAATACCTTTGCTGTTAATGTAAATTGTTAGTGTTAGTGAATGGGACTCAGCTTTCCAAGTGCCTAGAACTTTAAAAAAATACCAACATACTATTTCTTCATTTCATGTTAAGATTACTGTGGTTTACTTTACTTTCAGTGTGGCTTATGATGTTGTATGTAGTGTAATGGAAATGAAGTCCATGTCTATCTTTTTGAAGTAAGAATGAGAAAACACAGGCAGTGTTCTCTAGTTACTGCTAAAGTGTTTTATTTGCTGTGTGTTGTAGAAACAGGCACAAACACACCAAAAATGCATCAAAAACAGCTGTTTATATTAACCAAACAATACTATTTTTTCCACTGTCCTGAATATTTGTCTTCTTGTTACTGAGTAGCAAAAATATGAAATGAAAAGGATCCCAAACCATAGATTACAAGAAATCCCATAATGAGACTGATAAAACTGGTCAAAGCAATCAGTGCTGGTGAATGCTTCATTTCTCTATATAGCTTAACTGAGGTATTGCACTCCTAACCTTCAGTACATCTGTGGCTCTAGTCTTGTTCCTCCCAAGACCAGAAGGCCAATCATTCTGAATTGCTGGGTTTGTGATAGTATATCTATTAAGGAGAAAAGTGTGTTCAGAAAACTTTGCAAAAGTATATTTTAAAAACCAGAATCAATGGAATAGGGAATCTCTACAGTGTTACTGGCTTTAACAAACACTTAGTCCTTTCCCCATGGACACAAGAAGATTTTTACATAGGGCAAAGATTTAGACCATAGCCCAATGTTGGAATATGGTTGTCACATCTATAGTCAGATGTCCCCATTCATTTATCCCAACTTCAGATCATGAGAGGTATCAAGTTTCCTTCATGATCTTGGCATGATTTCAGTCATGACGAAGCCTGAGGAAGGACTTGAGAGATCAGATTAAAACCAAACCAAAAAAAAAAAAAAAAAGATTCTGTAAATGTGCACTCCAGTTTACACTAGCTAAGGATTTGGCACATAATAAAGAGGTAGGGCAGAGACTGATTTATAGAAATGGATATCAAAGCTCCTAAAATTCTGGAACTGTGAGAGAAAAATGGGAAAACAAGATACTGATATTGGATTCTATAGACAAATTTCAGGGAAGGGAAATTTTGGAGTGATATTTGTAAAGACGTCCAACCCAGCTAATACTTGCATAGAAAATTTCTGGACATTGTCACATGGGTACACAATTGCTAGAAATTCATTTTATTCTATACATGTGCACATACATTTGTCGTAAACATGCATATAGAATTTACATGCACAGAGTGGCAGAAATTGCATTTGTAAGTGATTGGGTGCACAAATTTGGGTGCTCACAAATGGAAGCCATATTTTGAAAATGTGTCCCTCGTTGCCTGAAGGGGAGAAAAGTCTGCGGCAAGTTTAGAGTATATTGCCTTAGTTATATAGCTTAGAAGTATTATGGGCATTTGGGGTATAAAGTACTTGCTCATGGATCCAAATTATTTAAGGCAAATATTGACTACTCATTTCTTAAATGTTTTAATTATTTTGAATAATTTGATACTCAAGTAAATTAATGCTAAAGCATTTCTCGGTTTGTGCCAACTCAGTGCTTCCCAGTAGGAAGTTAGTCCATCTTCGCAAGCAAGCTTTCTTTCTCAGTAGGCAGTCCATTTCTGTAGAGTGCCATTAAGTTAATTTCAAAAAGAACCAGTAAAGGTATATGGAGCAGGCAGTAATAGCATGGAAAATATCCAAAATTACTAGACCCCAGCAACAGAACTTAGATGCCATTTTCATGCACTAATAATTTGTAGTTTACATATTGAAGGCAACTATAAACTGACTACTTTCTTGGTTAAGGCATGCAGGTAATTGCAAATACATTGTTAGCTGCCTACCTTTCAATATTTGAGAACAGAGCCTTTTTAAAAAAAAATACTATTTAAGGATCATTATCAAAAAGCAATAGCTATATATTAACAATACAGAGGTTCTGGATCACCAAGATTATTTAATTTCCTTGTTATCCAAATGTCAAAAATATATAGAGCAGGCTTTCAAGCTAGTTTCTACAACTGGATATTTTCAAGTGCTGTGTAACGTTGCAATCAGTTGAGGTGAATTAGTGTCCTAGGAATTTATAGTGTGTGTGTGTGTGTGTGTGTGTGTGTGTGTGTGTGTGTGTATATATCTAAGGATATTCATATTCACATGAAAAATTCCAAAACAGTAGAGTTCTACAAAAACATTTATTTTGGTGTAGAAATAAATCTATGGGCACAAAAATAGGTGCAAAACAACATTATTTACTTCTAAGAATAAGCTAAAAGAATCTCAAGTATTTGAACTTTGTGTAACGTGTGTCATGGAATTTCCTGCTGCTTCATAGATTTCCATGAGGAATTCGGTATTTTCACTTCTATTTCATCCCTAACAGCTATTATTTGGATGGCTTTCATAAGAAACCCGTTGCTGTAAATCCCTGGAGCAAACAGATCTCCTGTTTAAACTGAAGGCTTAAAAAAAAAAAAAAAAAAAAAATCTTTCACTATTCATGAAAAATATCAATATTCTGACATTCAGAACAATTGTTATTGTTCAGCCTACTTGTGAAGATATCATGTAGGACAAAAAATAAATATTTTAGACCAGATCCTCAGCTGGATCAACTTCAATGACCAATCAGGCCCTAAGTTCACCACAATAGCTTTCATATGTAAAGCAAACAAAAGAGGTTAATGAAAGAAAATCCTGACAGATTTTTCTGACAGCCAAAGCTCTCAAATTTTATATAAATAGCACCAACTAGTTTATATTTCTTTCATTATCCAGCTGATACTTCAGTAAGGGTCCTGTATGTGCCTAAGGGTCCTAGGCGCTATGGTTATACAAATAAATAAATAAATAAAATAATGCCCAAATAGAAGGACTTTTTGTAGAAGACATACATGAGTGAGGCAGAAGAGGCATAGAATCCTCCCTCCTCCCCACCCCCATCCCATCATACAGGCAGGGTGCCCAACACCCCTAGGGTAGGGTGACCAGACAGCAAATGTCAAAAATCAGGACAGGGGGTGGGGGGGGTAATAGGATCCTATATAAGAAAAAGACCCCAAAAATCGGGACTGTCCCTATAAAATCGGGACATCTGGTCACCCTACCCTAGGGTGTTTTATTATGCCCTTACTATAGTCACTTCTACACCACCACTGGATTGGAGAACGGACATGGACTGCTTGTGCTCCTCTCCTCTCTGTGAAAATTGTGGAGTGGATCTGCCTTGTATGTGGAGCCACTGACTGAATCTTGCCATTCACTTGGCCTACCCAGAACTACCCTCCATTCTCCCAAGAAGGGAGATACCCTGGAACCATGTACAAACTCTTGCTGAACAGTCTTTACAGATCACAGGCTCCTATACAATAGAAACAGCATTTCCACTGGATATTAGGCCTTTCTCTGCCACAAGTTTTAGCCCTTTGTGATATAATTGGTATTACAATGTCTACAGCCAATATTAATTAGCCACTTTTGTGCTCATTAACCAATACAGTTTCAAGGATCAGTTTTATTATGCCCTTTTTGTGGCATAGTTTGAGACACATCACAGGGAATCTTTGAATTTGAGGTACTCCCTTCCTCCCTCCACACACATCCTCCTTCCAATACCATAAAAAGTCTGTAGTTAGGAAAGGCAGTTGGTGTAAACAGGGTAGCCTACATCTTGCTGAACATGTACAAAATGGATTTTGGGATTAAAAATGTAAGGATTAAAAACAGAAGCACTAACTCATATCCCTCCCATAGGGATGCCCTGTAGGCAATGGAGGAAACATAGCAAGTACAACTAAAATTGGATTTAATTATTGCCACTAATAAAGGGGCAAGCCTATATGACAATTGGCAAAATGAATTGCTCATGGCACATTAGCAGTATATTAGATAACAGGCACAGTAACTAAATTATGATTAAAACAACTATATAGTAAATATTATATATACACTATACCACAATAATGCCTTTTTAAAAATCCTTTAAATACCTCTCCTAGCGATCATGTTTATTGTCTTATACAGTTTTTTAAAATCAAATCCAATAAACATATTTCTTATTCCATAAAAGGTTTTTGATTGGTCTTTTTATTTTTTCAACTGGTAAATGAAAGAATGATGTCATACAGCAGCATTAAATAGTATTAAACAGACCATAACTAACATTAGCTGTATAAATTATACATAAGCTGACACTTTTATGCACTTTGTGAAGAATTGCTTCATGGGTTATGCAATCTTTTCCAAAACAAGTTCCAAAGAATAACATCACTGGTTATGTTTCATAGCTACAAATTGGTAACTAAATTAGCATTCATTTATTACGTTTACAGAGAGAACTCTTCTCATTCAAATACTTCTAATTTATAATTTATTTTTATCTGAGGCATAATTTTTCATGTCATGTTTTTGCCAAAGTCAATATAACTTGAGCCAAACTCTATTCCCGGTCCTGCATTTATACCCTCCTCCTCTTGGCTACTTACCTAGATGTGTCTTTTCTAGCTGGGAAAGTAAACAAATGAGTCTGGTTCATCAAAATAATCTGTACCAAAATTCACTATCAAGTTTAGGACTTTACTCATGCACATGAGAAAGGCTTTTGCATATAACTAAGGGAGGCAAGACCTTTTGTGAAAGAAGGTCTGCAGATTTCACTTTTGATGCAAAATAAAACTCTTCCTGAAAGTATCAGGATTGTAAGGTATCAAAGTAACAATTTTTTTTACATAAGTAGGTAGCATGTACATAGGATCGTGTGGAATGTGAACATTTGCACCTTATGCACAAAAACAGACAAACCAAGAGATCCCTTGTACTCACAGGCAATGTTCAATATGAGCAAGTATCAACAGTGATCCATTCCTGTATTAGTACAACACTACAGTCTCAGTAGGAATTTTCCATTTGTATCATGTTAGCCCATCACAATAAAGAAGTTAAAAGGAATACAGCAAAATGGATAGTCTAAAAACATCACTTAGCCTTTGCTATAAAGAACAGAAGTTCAACATACTGTGACAGTTTACATAGCCCATTCATTTTAAATAAATGGATCATTATTGTTTTGGATAATAATTCAAAAACTGATCCAAACTACTTTTAAAGGAACCTCTTTCATTATTCCTAAAATCAATATGTAATGCAAAATAACAAGTGCTTGTATGTGTTAAGTGGGGAACCAGGTAAAAGCAAGAGTACAAAATGTATACATATGAGAGGTGCCATACACCTTTGGGGAGCAGAGTCTAGAGGAAAGGGGTCATATTTTAACCAACAAGTTTACATAACAGTTCTTACAATAATTCAATTTCTACATGCTCATAACTTTCCAGTCATTCACATCTTGGGCTAAAGTTTGATTGACAAATTGTGCTTGAAGATTAATTATTTTTGAAAATTGAAGCAAAATCTTTTTAGTCTCTATTGAATTCTTGGAGAGTGAATCAAACCCATGTTTCCCATAGTACAATAGACAAATAGAAATAATGTTGGCTGAACTATGTTTCCATCTAAATATTTCTTATGTGCCTATAGCTCTGGTAGCTGTATGCTTTGAACAAGGCTAAAGCAAATAAGACCAATATGGGCTTGATGCAGAAATTATTGGCCTGTGTTAAGCCGGAGGTAATACTAGGTGATGAGAATTATTGATTCCTTTTTGCCTTAAAATCCATGGAACATGGATAAAGTTTCAAACTTTGCAGATATAGTTTTCATGGAGTGGTTGGTTGGTTGTGTGGCAGGGGGAAGAGTTAAAAAGTTAAAGCTATAAGCAATTGATTTTTTTTATGCTCAGTAGCATCTAAGGCATTACAGACAGCTTAATGAAACCATATTATGTTTGTAATGGAATGCACATTCTTTCCAACTGACCTGGGCAGAGAAAAGGGCTACTGCTTTGGAGTGGACAGTTTGCATGAGAGAGGTGGGGGTGTCAATGAAAAACAAAGCAACATTCTCCAGAACATAGTTAATGTCAGGAAAAGGAGACGTTAGCAAGTTTGAAAAAGACCAAGGACTTCTGAGTTTTGTAAAAATATAGTCTACAAGAGGAAGATTTTTATTTGAAAAAAAGTTAAGTTTCTTTCATTCCCTTTGCAAATATATAGCTGTCAATGTAAAGACAGCTGCTGCCTTCTTAGGCTGGATTTGCAGAAAATTATCTCCAGCCAAACAATAGCAGCAATAATGGTTTGAATTAACAGTTCTACCATCCTATTTCCATAAATCAGGACTGAACTTCAAAACCTAATGAGCCCCTTTATTCTCCATGCACTGGGAGGTTCCCCCGACCTGGGGGTGGGGGGAAGGAAAATGAAGATATTAAATATAAACAGACTGTAAATATGACTTCAAGACAGTGGCCAAAATTTTCAGAAGTAGGTACCTACATTTAGGCTATGTGCTTACCTTTCTGTTGTTTGGTTTAGCTGCCACCTAAGTATCCTTCTGACTGGGTTGGGTAATTTAGACCTTGAGGTAAATAAAAAAAAATTTCCAGTCCTTCCACAAAAAAGGAAAGTCCAACTTCTCCTCTCTGAGCTGTAAGAACAGTGCTCTCCAGTGGTCCCTCAGTTAAAGGGAAACAAAAGGAAGCTTCTTCACATCCTCTAGCAGAAGTTCAGACTCCAGGCCCCAAGAGAAGAAGAAAATATCTGATCCAGTCCTGCAAGCTCTTCTTAGTTTCTTTGTCCAGGACCTCTTCCCTCTAGCAATTCCTGGGGTTATCCCCTTTCTAGAATCCCCCATTAGCAGTTCCAGAATAGAAAAATATCCCTTTCCAGAGTTTTCTTACTGATCCCCCTCTTTTGGGCAGTTGCAGGGACACCTCGATCATTCATAATCTTTGGTAGGAACTATAATTTCCCTCCAGGTTTGTTTCTGAACTGACAAAAAGGGAGCTCTTATATATACAGCTTCCCTTCCCAGCATTCCTTGCTGTGAGGCCTACAGCTTCCATAGTCCCTCTGGGCTACAAGACCTAGAAAGCCTTGGTTCTGGGCTGAACCCTCTAGCCTGCCTTAAAGGGCCAGCTCACCCCATTACAGCCTCCTGAATCTTTATCTAAACAAGTGAGCTGTTTTCATAAGTGGTGAGCACTACAGCTGGCCAGAGAAAAGTCTATTTCGTGGGACCATTGCTATTTTGATGTTTGGTTTCATTTGGATTCAAAATAAAATCCTACAATTTAAAAGATCTTCACAAAACGGAATAAGGCTCCATTTGAAAGTTTGGGGTTATAGTAGAACGCTGATTTAACACTTAACTATGGAACATTATCTCAACTACTGGTGCATTAAAGTATGAGAATGGGCTAAAGCCCAAATCTGACCCTGTATCTGAACAGATCTAATAAATTTGGGGTTCTGGATCCAGATCCAAACTGTTTTGACTTGGTTCTTTCTCTGGTAACAGATGAGTTGAGAGTTATAGTGGCAAACTCATGGAGTCAGACTTTAAGGCCATAAGGGACCATCATGATCATCTAGTCTGACCTCCTGCATATTGCAGTCCACAGAATCTCACCTCCCACTCCTGTAATAGACCCCTAACCTCTGGCTGAGTTACTGAAGTCCTCAAATCATGATTTAAAGACTTCAAGTTACAGAGAACCCACCATTTACACTAGTTTAAACCTGCAATTGACCATGCCCCATGCTGCAGAGGATGATGCAAAACCTCCAACATCTCTGCCAATCTCATCGGAGGGGAAATTCCTTCTCAACCCCAAATATGGCAAACAGTTAGACCCTAAGCACGTGGGCAGCCAGACACCCAGGAAAGAATTCTCTGTATAACTCAGAGCCTTCCCCAGTTAGTGTCCCATCACATCATGCATACAAAATTAAATTTTCAATGGGCTCTTTTTCAGGTCAAAATTTATAACTGTATTTCATGCATGCAAAATTAATTCCAGGCACAAATATGAATATGTGTACTTCTAAGTGCTTGATTGTACTCACATCTAGGAATTTGCACTTGCAGCTTAACTTTAGAAGCAATTTTTACAAGGCAAATTGGGCCCAGAAAAAAGGACATTGCAGTGTCAAAAATTTGGCCCACAATTCATATTAGTGTCAAGTATCAGGGGGTAGCCGTGTTAGTCTGTATCTACAAAAACAACGAGGAGTCTGGTGGCACCTTAAAGACTAACAGATTTATTTGGGCATAAGCTTTCGTGAGTAAAAACCTCACATCCGAAGAAGTGAGGTTTTTACTCACGAAAGCTTATGCCCAAATAAATCTGTTAGTCTTTAAGGTGCCACCAGACTCCTTGTTGAATTCATATTAGGTTGTAACGAAGTGCCCTGCCATCCAAGCAAACCCCCTCGTGGAGTAGAATGGCAATGCAACAGCTCTGCTTCAGCTTTCTCTCATGGTCTTCATCCCACTTCACTGTAAGTGTGGCTTAAACCTCTGGCCAAGCCACTTGAAGGGAGGGAGGGGGAGAGAGAGAGAGAACACACACAACCCCTTCTGGAGTAACAGAGGCCCTTATTCCAAATCCAACAGAAGACCAAGGTTGAAGAGTCTTCAGCCCAGCCAGGCTCGATTTTCCTGGGCTTCAATCAAACCCACAATCCTGTCCTATCCTCCTACCAAGGGATCCATGCAGCTCCTGGCCCCATGCAGGATTCTGGCCTCACAGAGAAACAGCCTGTTTTCCTTCCTGCCTGAGAGGACAGCTACTGGGCTTCCCTCCTTTTAAGTCCACATCCCAGGCCTAATGCCCTGCACAGGTTTAGTTTAGAATAAAGTGCCCTGCTCTTTAACCCCTTTGTCTCTGGTGTGGGGTTTATACACCCTGTCAAAGAGAAATTCAGTTCTGTGTGGAGGTCCATCAGAAGGTCTATGGCACCACTTAAGTACCATTTAAACTCTACTTTGATTTATATTTTAGCACATGTCTTGAGTGGCAATTAATCCCTAAAATGTGGATTAAAATGGATCTAAGGGATTCATAGACTTTCTGCTGGATCTCTGTATGTGTATTAATTTTCCCCCTGGAATATGTATAATTTAGAGCATAATCCTGTACCCTCTGCCATCAATGATAAACTTCAACTAACTTCAGTGGTTGTAGGATCATTCCTTTAGAAACCTAAAGTTAAATTCTGGCTCCACTGAAGTCAGTGGCAAAACAGTTATTGGTCAATGGAGCCAAGATTTCACCCTTCATTTGAAAATTGTGCCCTTTAAGTCAGTCATGTCCCAGGCAAATGGGTTGTGTTTAGCAAGCTGATAAAATAGATATAAAACTGCACAAAGTAGATTTTCCACATGTAAAATAATTATGGGATCTTTTCATCAGAAATGTTATGCGGCATTTGTGCCCTTTATGCCTATACAACAAAATCAGTGGTAAGCAAACTCAATGGGAGTCCTTGGCAGAAAGCCCCAGAGGAGTGGAGACTATGCTTTAGTATCTCTCTTCACCCCGCTACAGTATTACCTCTAATTAGTCAGAACTAGAAGGAAAGGATAGCAGTGGCATATCCCCGAATTTATAAACTTGGTTTAATATTCCTGTCCAGGAATTCTGCCCTTTACTAACAAACTAAATGCTCCTACATGGTGCCTTGCCTGTTCACACTCATGCCCATCTGTTAAGATGGCTTTGTGCCTGCTCACAAGGTGGTATGCCAATTTCATTAGGTCAGAGATGCCAAGCTAAGATAGCTTTAGATGGACAGCCTGACTAACACTGCCATGCTCATGTTTTCCAAAACAAGCCCTCTTCAAACTGATCTCATGCATTGAGTATTATGTGGCAAAATTAAACTACCTGAAGAATAGAGAAAGGGGATACACAGGTTCGGGGCCATTTGTGCTTCAGAAAAGGTTTCTTGGAAACACAATGTTTGGGATGCAAGGTATTGGAATATTTACCATAGGAACTCTGAAAACAAACCTTTGGCAGCATGTCAATAGTTGCATCAGGCAACTCTGAAGCAATAGTATTAGTCCAAGCTCTTCAGGGCAGAGAGAGAGTTATTTGTTTATGAAGTACCTAGTACCTGCTTTTTTTGCTAATTAACAATAGTACTAATAAGCATAATGTTATGCAGAAGAGAGTCATGGTGACCACACGAAAACTCAATCTGGTTTTATGTACCTATCAAGAATACTTGGGCCAAATTATGGTTTCATGTGAAAACCACAAAAAGCAGACACTTTTTCATGGTTCTTCACAAAATTCCATGTTACATGTCAATGTTGGGGTTTGATTCAAAGATGAACCTCAGAGTGGGAGGGGTGAACCTATCAGAGTCTACATTTAAAAAAAAAAAAAAAAAAAAAAACATGCAGGTAAACCCGCCTCCCTAACTGAAGGTGGGAGGACATCTCAGTCCTGGCACTTCCATCTCCCCATTGCAAGTCCTCGACATATGGATCTGTGGTATTTATTTGAAATGAACCCAGGTAAACTAAAGACACCAACATTTTATGTGACCAACCACAAGCCTGAGACGGGCAGGGGGCGGGGCGAGAGAGGGAAGGGAGGAAGTACTTTTACTTGGGGGAGGGATGGAGAAAAAATATACAATTTTTGGTGTCGCTAGAACACCTCAATATAGACAGTAGTGTTCACTATTAGAATATATAAATAGCCCTGACTGAGAGTATAACAATAGCTCCGCTTCTGCTATCACAAAAGAAAGCCAATAAAGACATTTTGAGATCTCAGACAATAAATCACTGTCAGCATGCAAGGCCATGTTTTCTTGATGTAAACAGCAAGTATAGTCTACTGATTCTGCCCCCAGCCCCTCCTGAAAAACATGTATTATAATACTCTGAGAACTAGTAAAAAGGAGAATTTTAGGGCAAAGGAGCAGCAGGACATCAAACAAATAACTTTACATATCTTGGTCACTAATTTGAATCTAGGTTAGGAAAGTGGTGTCTGAAAGTTACCACCATTAAATGGCTTATTTAAAACCTTTTCATGGTTTTAGTGTAGTTCAGATTGCATCACTACATCACAAAAACCACCACCACCATACTTGGTTCTAGCTGACAATTTAGGATGTCTCAGCAGAGGTGCCAGGGACTGAACAGGCATGTGGAATAAACTATTCCAAGTGGTCTCACCAGTTTGAGTTGAGGTGAGCGGTCAGGCAACCCTAAAGAGCGTGATACTGCAGTTTCCACTGCTATATTCTGTTGATAACTAGATAACTTCATCCTTTTGGCCTGTCACTCAAGTTCCTTCCACAAGTAGTTAAATCACAAACAAATGAAGGACAATAACATTTATAAAACTTTAACTAGATATATCTTCCACAAGTCACTAGGAAGGGAGATGTGGTGGTAACATACTAAGACTCTGCTGAATACACATTTAGGTAGGTAAATCAGCTGCAATGAGAGTCACAAAGCTATGGTTCACTTAGCATATACAACACAACAGGGAAAAAATTGAAATGCAGATTTTTTTATTCACCATGAGAAAGATAGACTACATTCTCAGATGATCAGAAATAGCTAATAATTTCCTGCTAAAAAAGGACATCTCCATATAAGTTTGGAGGATGACTTCAGAAATGGCATCTCAGACTGTGGCATTCAGTCACTAAATAAAAGATAGACAGTAATGCAAAGTCGACATATTGAAGAAGTCCCATCCACGCCCATAACCGTGTAAATGCAGTCCTCTGCACCAATAGAGTGCCTAATGTATTAACATGGCACCACTTCCACACCACATCATGCCAATAAAGTTACTGAAAATAAAATTAATTTACCTGCCTGTTTCACTGGCTGTAAGTGGGCTCCAGGAAAAGGACCAGATTTTGGCTGCTATGTAAAGTGGGGGAAACAGTGCAAGGAACTTCCTCTTTGTAACTGGGTCAAGAGACACTCCTTAGGGTAGTGACTGCTTCCTGCAGTTACCCCAGAGGGAATAGCCAATCCAAAGGATATTGGGGGGGGTCATAGACTCACCTGTTCCACACTCAAGTAGTGCAGCACATGCAGTGTCCCTGAGTTCTATACAGGCTCAATGCCTAATGGGGGCCTGTGCCATAAAAAGACAGTCTGAGCCAAAATGTATAAGTAGTTGAGGACTATAGGCTAGGGCTATCTTGGAACCCTGGAGACTGCCAGAATATATTCTGAGTGTGTTCAGGAAAATTATCCACGGGAAACTTGGTCACATACTGAGCCTCACAGGTCTCATTTCTGCAAATCTCTGCTTTCTTATATGACATGAGTGAACATAGAAACAGTCATACAAAATAGTATGGCTCATATAAGTATCATGACAGGCAAAACAGTGATCGTATGATAATACAAATCTGAGACTGAGAAGAAACTGAAAAGATCACATCCTTAAAAGGAAATGCCTCTTTAAAAAATCCCATATAGATTATAAAGCAAAGGAAAGTATGAGCATACGTGGGCCTGTTGCAAGAATAAAGTAAAAGCGCATTATCATTTCCTCTTTACCATCATTGCAACCTTCAGATGCACATGTAGCTGCTACTGACTTAAAATTAAATTGACCAGTTGATCTCAAGGACTAAGACATGGAGGAGCATGAATCAGTAAGAAAGTCAGTCCGAAAAGCAGAATGCACACTTTAGTGTTTCTTTTTGTTCATGTTCTGTTTACACTCTCTCTCCTCCCTCTCCCCCCACCCCACTTTCTTATATAAAATTATTCTTATTTGTTTGTATTACTGTTGGGCCTAGAGCCCTTCACTCAGATCAAGACTCCCATTGTGCTAACAGCATACAAAAATTCAATAAGAGACAGTCCCTACCCAAAACAGCTTACAGTTTATGGGAAGGGAAACAGATGCATAGGAAGAGAAGTGATTTGCCGAGGGTCACATAGCACTTCAGTGGCAGAGCTGTGAATAGAACTGATGAGTCCTAGTTTAGTACCCTATCCACCATTTTTTCTTTGTGTACTGCGATGTTTTAAATCCTGTTCAGCAAGTTGTTCTGCATTACTTTATTAAAATCACATATTATTTTGGAACTTTGTTTTGCCAATATCCCCGGTTGCTTAGACTGGCACTCTTAAGTATATTTGAAAACCAATAAAATAAAATACTATCAAAAAAAAATACTCTAGAAATCCACTCCCTTCTGTAATTACAGTTTAACATCTAACATACTTCGTGCTTCACATTCAGCAAACTTTGATACAGTACTTAGATTGAAATTATGGTGCACCAGAGTAACATACATTTGCTAACAATGAACATGGAAAATAATTTCTCTTTTATAATTAGGGGATGTCTGCAGGATGGAGGTGCTATTTGTATGTCATTATAGAATATGCCTGCCTTATGTCAGGCAATTAGTTTGACATGTGGAGTGAACTGTAGGTTATCCACGCCTGGGACATGTAGTTGGTCTCCATTTTCTCTACTGTACCACAGTAAGTCAAAGTGCAAGTGTTTCCTAGACATGTTATACACAGGGAAACTGTTTGCTAGTAAAGACTGTTTGTGATTTGTTAAATATCTTAATCTTAATATTTTTCTCAGCAAAACCAGAGACATTCTTTATTCACATGAATAACTGACCACAGACTTTAAAAATCAAAATAACAAAACAGGCTCAAAATTGCTGCTGCTATGGAGAAATAGTGGATAAATACTTGGGTGTTTTTAATTTTAATATATCTGGCATATTTCTGGATAAGATATTAGTAAAATACACTGTGTGCACGAAGTTTGGAGAGCAGCATCTTTTAATTGAGTGGCTCCAACAGTAATTATTAGTTTCTTGGTTGTGAATTAACAATTTACTAATGGCTATCAGAAGAGGATGATTACATTATCTCACCAAGATATGTTAGATCTGAGAAATTAGTATTAATTATCTAATAATTTGTTGATTACTATTATTGATCAGTATTGCATGACAACATTTTTTATGTACCACTTTGCCTTGTGATTGGTCGTCAATTTTTGTTTGACAGAATCACATACTTGGAGAAGTTAGGGCGAGATGTTTTTAGGCACAACTGTGATCCACAAAACTCCTGCTTGGCTGCCACCTAATCCTGTAGGTGCCTAAGCTCATTTGGCACCTCAGTTTTTGTCATAAAGGTTCCCTGGGCACCTATGTGCACACTGCAGACTCACTCTAGGAGTCCATGCATCTATCTCCTGCCTATGTTCCAGAGTGATTCACAAATCAGGGAAAACAGGTATTCAGCCACTTACATAGTGTGCCAGGGCCAATCTGGTAGGCATGCTTAGAGACTGCCTACTGGATTGGGCCCCTTAGGCAAATTCACACAAAAGAGGACAATGACCCACCTTATAACCTTTGAACTAGCAGATAGGGTACTCACCGAGGCTGTGTGAGGCCCCCAGTTTAAGTCCCCCTCCACCAGAGGGGAAGAAGGGACTTGAACGGGGATCTGTCAACTCTCAAGTGAGTGCGCCAACTATTAGACTATGAACAGTCCTATATGAGGCTCCCTTAATCTCTCCTATCAAGGTTGTTCCACTTTAATTAAATATTAATTGGGCTAGTGGAAGAATTAGGGTAAGGCACTCACCTGAGAGGTTGCAGATTCCCTGTTCAAATCCTTTCTCCCACATCCTGGGTGAGTACCCTATCTGCGAGTCTCCTCACCCCCCAGAGTGTTCTCTTTTCCAGCCCAGCATGTGACTTGGGCATCAAAATGCCCATCTTCCCTGGTTCATGGATCACAAGCAGAGATAGGCATCTATCTCCATGAGTGGGGAGGGGCTTAGCTCCTCTGGTCAGCATTTCCCAATGGCTATCATTCTGGCTTTGTGGATCGCTGTCTAAGATGCCTAAATCTCCCCATTCATTACATAGGAGCCTAGGCATCTAATTCAGGCTCTGTGGATTCCAGTGTTCTTCCTGTGATTTTTCTAGGCACCGCAATGCCCAGCATGATAATGTCTAAGTCCCTTTGGTATATCTGGGCCTTAGAGATCCAAAGGCCAGTTAGGTCACCTACTCTATCCCTGGCCATCCACAGGTTCTTGCACTCTTTACAAGTAATGCATTAGCTTAAACAACATTTTCTATTCCAAGACAATACATTTCAATCACAGAGAAAGTAGTGCTTTCGACTCCATTCCTCTCCCTCAATTGTTCAGATCAACAAAAAATAAGTTTAAATCATGTGCCAGGGTTTCTTTTTACATAACCCAGGCACAGTTTATGTTTTCCTTCCCTACAGTAATTCCCATTGATTTCAATAAAATACTAGTAAAAACACAGCTGGTCAATCCCTGGCTCTTATAGCACTGAATTCAGCCAACAAGTCAATTATGAATTCAGCAAATGTTCCAGCCACTTTAGGCCACTGGGAATTTTTGAGCTCCAATATTCCACTGGGGCCAAATTTCCAAAAGTGGATTCAGAAGTGTAGTAGTCTCTCATGAGAAATGGTGGAAGAACTGCTTGGGACATTTAAAATTAGAAACAAAACAGTAGTCATTATACAACAGGGAACCATTGTCACAGGTGCAGGGAGATATGGACAAGTGAACCTAGTAGGTCTTATTTATCGCTAATTTCTATGACTGTATCAAAACCTGAACATGAAAAACTGGCTTTCATTCCACATTTATGCATGCAGATGGGCTTCATGTGCCCAAGTGAAGTAATTACACATGCAAATAATAAACTAGATATGTAATTATCCAGATTGTAGGAGCAAATATGGGCCTTGCACATTGACCTGGATATTTTGTGCATGTAATGTTAGGGGACCCTCTTGAAAACTTGCCCCACAGCATATAAACAAACATACTATGATTATGTGGTATGGGCAAAAGGTCAAGAAATGCAACCATGGGAATCAAAATTGAGGAATTACTATAAGCTCAATAAAAGATATCCCCTCACTCACCTTTCCTCACCCAGCTACAACAACACTGCAAACTGTAAGCATGTAGCTGACCAGGCCACGGGCAGTCATGCCTAGAAATGGAAGCAAGAGTCAATTAGAGCTGGGTCCCAGGCCGGTAGAGTACAGGAAACAAGCCAAGGGTCAGTACCAGAAGGACAGAAGCCAAATGCCAAATCCAGGGGGTAAATTAGTGTCATAAGCCAGAGGCAGAGCCAGGGATCAGTACCAGAGAGACAGGAGTTCAATACCAGAACCAGAGGGTCAACCAGTCATAAGCCAGAGGCAGAGACAGGGATCAAAACCAGAAGTCTGAAGCCACAGGGGAGCAGGAACTGGAAGCAGGCTGGAACAAAGTAGGAGTAGCAACTGAAACAAAGGCATGGTACACATTGAGCAGCCACTGATCTGTTGTCGGGGCCAGGCTTATAAATATGGCTGCTGGTTTAGCAGCCCATCAAGGGCTGTGGCCACTCTGTCACTTCCAAGGCAGTACAGCTGGACTCATTAGTTGCCTAGCAGCATAGTTAGTCAGGGAGCAGGCCAGGAGCTGGTCCAGCTGGTCTGGCCTCTGACAAAGCACAAGTGACAGTCATCAGAATAACTTCTTTACTCCTTGGCATAAATTGTGTTTCTTTCCTTGGATTAGATTAGAAAGACAAGACAATACATACCCTTTGTCATTAAGTTCAGATGGCAGAAGACTATTGTCCAATTAGCACTCCTATATTGCAATGTCATTCCAACCTAGAATGCTGCTTATAATTATATGAAGGTCCATTCTTTCACCTGGGTAGATAAAACATTTTCTCCTCCATGCACACAAAAGATCCTCAGCAGGATCTTTTCTCTTTCTTATAGTACAGAGAGAAACCTTTTCAAGCCAGAAAGAAGGAAAGCATGGACTCATGCACCCAGGCCATTGTACTTCACACTTAGAGTGTATGCATTTCTCAGACAGTTTTTGAAAGTATGGTTACTGTAATTTTACCTGTTTTCCAGGAGAGATCAAGGTAAAAAAAAAAGCAGAGAACAGTTTGCTGCTATGATGAGGACACGAAAGGGAAAGAAAAGGAATTGTAGCAGCTAAGTAGAGGTACTCAGAGCCTGGTATTCTTCCTGTAAAATGGAGGTACAGAAAGAATATCTCAGGGACTTTGCTGCAGACACTTTGCAATCAGAGTTCCAGCCTGCACTTCCCCCAAGTCTGCTGGATAGCTAGCACATCAAGACTGGGACTGGCTATTCCTCTCAGAACAATGGAGCACCATCAACCACAACAGACATTACTCAGGAACTGATAGAAGCAGCATTTTGTCTGTGTCCTGAACAGATACACTGGAAGGAAATATAAAAATTAATCCCTATACTGTCTTCTCTTACTAGTGAACCTACACAACAAGACTGAATTTAGCCCATTGTTTTGGGGCATCATGCTGGTGGGAGATGGAGCATAGATATCCCTCATTTGGAGAAGAATGTAGAGATTTTGCTACAACTTCCTACCATCACTACCACTCTTTCAGCTCTCCCAGTGGTAGGAATGTTGTAAGTGCTTGTGTAGACAAGGTTCAGGTCAGCCACCTGCATTTTAAACGGTCACATTTAACTGTTCAGAGCAGATCTACATGGTGTGGTGCTTAAAATGCTGGTGGCTACAGGCACCTTGTCTACAGTAGTTCTGTGGCCAGTGTAACCACTGGTGGAGCTGAAATGATGGTAGCAATTGGGTGGATATTTAACAAAAATATCATATTATAGACAAAGCCATAGAGT
Source organism: Malaclemys terrapin pileata (assembly GCF_027887155.1). Taxonomy (NCBI): domain Eukaryota; kingdom Metazoa; phylum Chordata; order Testudines; family Emydidae; genus Malaclemys; species Malaclemys terrapin. Next base: position 103,722,178 of record NC_071511.1, on the reverse strand, counting down.
AAGCCCAAAAGATTTTAACCTTTAATTGAAAGAGATCAGTCAACTGGTAAAATTAGTGCAGAATACTGGAGTATTTTTGATGATACTTTGTATTGTCCATAAGTAGGACTGGTTCTTATTCAATCTTTTGCATTATATAAATAAATATGTGGGTTTTACTTTTCTGTAGTGGTGCAGTATAGTGGTTTAATTTAAACTGGAAAAGGGGAAGAGACCAGGTTAAAATCCAATCCAATATTTGTTTTTTAAATGAACAATATTCTACAGCAGTGGTTCCCAAACTTGTTCCGCCACTTGTGCAGGGAAAGCCCCTGGTGGTCCGGGCCAGGTTGTTTACCTGCCGCATCCGTAGGTTCGGCCGATCACGGCTCCCAATGGCTGCGGTTTGCTGCTCCAGGCCAATGGGAGCTGCCATTGGCCTGGAGCAGCGAACCGTGCTGCCACGTCCAGCAGCTCCCATTGGCTTGGAGCAGTGAACCGCGGCCACTGGGAGCCGTGATCGGCTGACCCCACCGGGGGCTTTCCCTGCAGAAGCGGCGGAACAAGTTTGGGAACCACTGTTCTACAGAAAGATCTCTTCAAAGTATAATTAGAATCTGGCAGAGCAATCTGAAAAGTATCACACTTTGCCACCCTCAAGCCATGGGCACAGGGGAGGGGAGAAGTAGGGTGTTCCAAGGAGATAATAATCAGTTATAAAGACATCCATACCTCGCCATATTGGTAAAAGCAGAATTCAGATCCTCTGTCCATTGGTCTCCATGTTGAAAAGAGTAGCAGTATCATAATGCAGGCTGCCCCTGAATGCCCCCTAGTGGTCAGGTGTGGTGCCACTGGTCAGGCCTGCCTTGATTTCCCTTCACCTGGGATATGGATAAGTCCAAACAGGCTTCAGATATTAAGGAGCACTGTCTTTGGAGGGTCTTATTTATTTAATAAAAAGGTTACGACAAAGTATAAACAAAACCTTCATCCCAGCTTCCTATCTGAGAGACTGAATCAGACCCTGTCCATCTGATCCCACCTGAGTCCACTACTAGCTTCCATACAAGCTCTTCACCTGGATACTCTCAGCTCAGGGCTCTGCCCTTGGAGTCAAGTTTCCTGCTGCTACCTGGATAGCGTTCTCCAGAGTGGGATTCATGTAGGTCTGTCAAGGGCAGCTCTTCCTCGGGACAGCTTGTTGGCCATAGAAGACGAAGCTTCTTGTCATTGTTTGGGCCCCCCCCCAGCTGAGGCCAGCTACTCCTGGATGTCTTCCAATTGCATCTCTCCCTCTAGAATTCTCTCATCTCCAGGATCATCTCTTCCAAGCTCCCTGATCTGGTAGGTTTCCCAGAAATCTCTCTATCTCCAATAGCACATCTTCTGCTTAGCTTCTCTGGGTGCTCCCCTCCTCAGGAGTTTCCTATCTCCTGAAGAATACCTCCTTTAACTGAGCTTGGGTGACCTTTATTAGGTCCAAACTTTTGTCTACTAATTAACCCTTAACTGGCCACCTGCACAGTTGGTTATCCCCAGGTAGGCCTTCAGAATGCAGTCAGGGGAAGACTGGGACCTTGATTCTCAGTAACAGGCTAGTCATACTGCGATAAGCAGTCAGACGCACTCATTGCTGGAAATAATGTCAGTCAGATGCTCTCCATATAGTCCTCAGTTAAGGGACAGAGACAATTAGACTTACCTATCTCATATTGAAGGAATGACAATCAAACTCTCTTCGTCACCAGCCTGACAGAAGATTTGAATTTAGCTTTGGGGAAAGCAAAAACAATAGGACTAAGGTCTTGCAAAAATAAAACTCAACACATGGCCACCTCAGTCTCTCTCTAAATAAAATGAATGGGCTTTACATTGTGCCCCTGCAGCTCATGAGTCCTGGGTTTGGCAGTCCACATAGGGCCTAGATAATTCCAGAGAAAGGGGCCCTGAACTGAGAAAGACCTGCCACTAGCTTCAGAGAGTTATACGCTATGACCTGGTGGCAGCAGCATTCCAACTGACGTCTGCTTGAGAAATTAGGTGAGAGACAATCTATCCATTAATTGGATTCAGATCATTTAGATTTTACGAAACAAGAAATAAGTGCAGAGATTTGAAGACCTGTGAAGTAGGGAGGCGGATTCATTCTGAACCAAAAAAAAAAAAAAAAAAATTCTGGATGGTCTTCAAGGGTATTCCAAAGTAGAATGCATTACAGTACTTACAATAATAAAGCTGACTACAGAATTATAATGGTTTCTTTGTTCAATGCCAAGGAGCTCCTTGTGCTTTTAACAATTCATTTAAAAATATGTTTAAAATGCAATCCTGAACTTTTTAAAAAATCTACAGTTCCTCTACTTTAGATAGCAAAAAAGGTTAATTTAATAAACTGATGCCAAATCTCCAAAAAGTGTGATAGTTCTCTAATATACTGGCTTAGTGAATGCATATTGCAGACAACAGCTAGAGGGATTCTGCTCAGCCCAAGTATTTGCCATTACCTCAGCAGCTGGTAGGTGACCTGAAAAGAGGATAAAAGCCCTACTATTGCTCTCAGGCAATAGAGATTCACCTTTAGTTCAGATGATAGAAACCTGTGAATTTTAGAACCGTGAGTTCTACTTCCATGGTGCTTGTACAATATGCAGTTAGACAAGTATATATATTTTTCTTATGTTCATGTCTGAAATGGATATCACTGGATCCAACTGAAACAAATATAGACCACAATTGACCTGACGTGGAATAACAAGCATTTAAACCTTTATAAATATGTTGCCAATTCAAAGGTGTTGGAATACAACTGTTTGGGAAGTAGTATTTAAATAAATTTATGCCAGGAATAATTCTGACATTCACAGCCAGTTTCTCTTTATTTTCTTTTTCACGAGTCAATTTAATGTTTGGAAAAGATGCTGGTACTGAAAACCAAAGTTGTCTATTTTTCTAAAAACAGGAATGAAGTGAGCAGTGGCAATGCAAGCTTCCCCAATGTGCATTAGCATCTTTCCAGAAGTGAGAAACTAAGTCAGTATCCATGCCCATTCAGAATCATGGGTTTCTCTATTAGGACTGCTAAAAAAGGTATCAATGAGTGCCAACTGTAATGTTAACTTTTATGATGTGCACTAAACTGGACTGAGCTCAACAATCTACTTCACAAAGGTAACCTAACAGCCTCCAGATAGTCAACCTCCCAATTGATACCAACCAGAGCTGGATTCATGCCAGTTTACCTAGAGGTGAAAGGCTCTGTATCCCACTGGCAGTCTCCTAACTAAACCATTCCCCAAAACCTGCTTTTCTGACCTCACAACACTAACAGAGAGCACTATGGAGGCTCGCTAATTTTTCTTGAAAAGATTTTGACAATGACCCTCATTTGCTTCAAATTTATTTTTGGGCCTTGATATCCTATTCAATAAGTTGTAGGATGAATTTATTTAAGTATGCAGGACAAATGAACATGTCCAACATTTTAATCAAGTTATTGTAAAGATGATCCTCCCTAAGTAACAAATATTAGAATCAACATGCAAAAAATACAGATAAAGAAATTCTCCCCTTTGCTGATCTGTGAAGAAATGACTAGGGATCCCGTTCAGTATGCAGAAGTAGAAACTAGAAACACTGTAAAAAGAAAAAATGGTGTTAGATCTGTACACTGAACAATATCTGGGTCAAACACGGACTATGTTTGCCAAAAGCTTCTCCCATAGCCAGATTCATGCATAGAAGAGTAATGGATCATGTATTTGTTCTGTTGCCCTGGACAGGAACAGAGATCTATCATACCGAGAGGTTGTATGTATGGGTTTTCAAAAATGGCAGACTCAGGCTGTATGTGTATAAGATATTTAGTAATTAATTTTTCCTAAGAACCTAGGAATTGTCATCCCTGATGAGATCAGTGACCTGTCTAGTCTGTCTAATACCCTAGCAATGGGCAGTACCTGATTTTTCAAAAGGAGATGAAAACTGCCATAAAGCACTAAGCCAGTGTATTCAGCACTGGGAATGGGGAAAGGTTTTTGACTCCCACCTTACAAACTGAAGCATGAGGTTTGATTACCCTGACCATTATCTGAGCTTGCAGAGCTACATATTTTAATAATAGTCATAAAATTACCCAGTCCTTTATTAAATCCAGCCACAGCATTTGTCTCAATGACACCCTGTGGTAGTGAATTCCACTGACTGAACATGTATTGTGTAAAGAAGGATTTCATTTTATTTGTTCAAAGTATTGGCCTTCAATTTAATCATGTGTCCCCTTGCTCTTGTATTGTATAGTTAGTTGTATTCTGGTTGATCTTTTTATAATTTGGAAATCTCAAATTCATTTACTTATATTTGTTAATATGGTCATTTAAAATGGTTGAAAGTAGCAGAGGCATTGTAGATCTTTAATAAAATTCATACAAATATTTTATTAAAATAATTAACTAACAATGTTCGGTACATGTTTGTCTTTAGGAGCACTGGAGCAACTGAATGGATTGGAAATTTGAAACATATGCAAGCCAAATTCATAACAAAACCAGACCAAGTCAAGCTATGCACTGTATAATAATACATCACTCACACTGTTTGCTATATATTTGCAGACATGTTGTTAGGTGCATTTATTACAAAAGTTAGATGCCTATTTGGAAGTTTTCACTTCTGTGAGCTTGTGATACTTTGTGTAGAACAGGAACCATAAATCATACTGTACTGGTCTGAAAGCCATGTACCTCCAGATAACTAGCACTTGTCATTAGATTGCCTAAAACAGAGGATTAGCCAAAATACAGAAGGAGAGGAAACACAGACTGTTTATATTGAGCATTCTGGTCAACAACTCAATTAAATTACAGGAAATATAGGTATGACATTTCTTAAAAGTGATAGCTCAAGAACAGTAGAAAGAAATATATCATAGGATATTTCTGTAGATACAGAAAACAGTTCAATGAAACAATGTTTTAAATTTATAGATTATGTACTGCAGATAAAAATTAGAAATGTTAAATCATTAAAGCTTTTCAGCATTGCTTTAAGCAATTGAAGGAGACACAGATGGTATTATACATGTTTAGAACTATCTATTTTTTTTACTAGATAAATATTCGGGGTTGTAAGTATAACACTCTTCACACTTACCATACATTGCATGAGCTATTTCCCAGTCCTTTTTCATATGGGACAGGTTTTAAATAAAATAGAAATTCCTCTTGCTTCTTACAGATTGGAGTTGATTAAATATTCCACTGATAAAGGGTAAGCAAATGTCAGATTCGATATAATAAAAAGAGAAATGAGAGTTCATACAAGCAGCAAAGCAAACAATCCATTTTCATACTTTATTAGAAACATTTATTGCCATAATGACTGCATTACACTAAGCAAAGCAGGTGGAAAGGTGCTCTGTGCAAGTTATTCTCAAATATCTTTATTTTGAGGATTTTATATCTCTAATATTTAGACAGATGTTTTATTCCCTATAATATAGTCAGGGTATGAAATGCTGTAATTTCAGTTACTACATAAGGGATCAAAATTGTACTTGAAGATCATGGCCTGTCATTGTGATTTCAACAATAATGGTAGACCATTAAATGCTCAATTTTTCTGCTTTGACTTTATATTCCCAATGGTGGGTTGCTTTAGATAGAGGCGGTAGAGCAATGTGTGCGTTGGCAAGTACTCTGCCCAAATTTGCGGAACACATTGCAAGTGCAGTTCTCAATTATTTTGCTCCTTCTACAATTTTATAAATACTCAAGTCTTATCCAAAGCCTAAATAAAAATTATGGAGATGGCCAGTTTTTCCTGTTAAAATCTATACCACTGTTGAACAGCTGTGGAAGATTATCTTGAAAAACAGTGGGAATTGCAACTAATTGGATCTACATTCCAAAAGACAGCAGAGCCACATTTTTAACTATAAGACTTCCCATTTCAGAGCTTGCCTTTCTCTTAATTTACCAGATCAGGAAATAAATTTAGCAAATAATTTAACAAAAGATTTCATTGTTCTTTAATTTAATTTTAAAAAGTGAAATCTATTTTAAATACTTAGCACCCAGTCCTGCATGTCTTGTGCAGCCTAGACATAAACATTTCTATTTTACTCAAACATAAAAGTTTCTCTTAAGGTCAGTGGGAGCTTTGGCTGCATTTCCAATACGGAACAAACCCATTATCTTTAGGATTTGTCACCCAGATTATATAGCGAATACATTTTATTTTCAGAGTCTTTTAGTTCCTCCAAAATGGTGAAAAGCGTATCAGTTACTGGGATTTTGGTTTGAGTTTTTTTGTTTGGCTGGTATGTGTATATGCATACATACATATCTTCCTGGAAAATTTATTGCTGAATCCCCTCGTTTCATTAACTAAGATCATTAAGACATTAGTTCCTCTCTAACTGGCAGTGTTCCAAAACCAGAATATACACAATGTCTAGGACACTTTCATTTTGTAATCTGCATGATACAGTATATTAATTTCCAGGATTTATCACAAGAAAAGTGAAGTCATACTAAGTACAATAGGTGTAACTATTTTCTGTGTGGAAAATATGTAAAGAGCAGCAGAAGCAGTTTTGGGCTAATAATCGTCTATAAGGATATAAGCTTGGCAAGTGTCACTTAGGGACAGAAAAGGACGGTAATCTTGAAAAGGTCTTTGCCGTTCCTTAGGCTTAAGTGGATTGATGAGAAGCAGGAAGCTTAAAGCTAAGACATATATGCCGCAATACCAATAATTATTTATTTATATATTCGTTTATATCACCCTGTATCCATCTACAACCATGGTGACAGTATTGTGTAATTCTGTAAAAATAACCAATAATCTTTGCATCAATTCCGTACGGTTACTACTGTCCACTGCCATAAAGTCACCTTGCCTTGGTTTAAAGTACATTAATAAAAAGTTTTGCCCTATGATTTCCAGCTCCCCAAATAAGGATACTCATTAGGGTGACCAGATGTCCCGTTATTAAAGGGACAGTCCTGTATTTAAGCCCTCCTGCAGGTGTCCTGACTTTTTCTTAAAAGTGGGCAAATTATCCTGTATTTTCTATCTCCCCCTGATCAGTACTGGTGCATCCTTCTGCTGGCTGGATCCCTGCTCGCCAGCCGCCTGCCCACCAGCAGTGAGTGGGAGGGTCCAGTGTACAATGATGGGGGTGGGTGTACAAGGCTGGTGGTGGGGCAAAGCTGCAGTGCGTGGGGCTGGCCACTCCCCCTGCTGGTCCGTCAGCATAGCCCCCACTGCATGACACCTCTCAGCCAGCAGGGCCTTGCCCCCTGGCCCGTTTCTGGCCAGCGCTGGCTGCACACTGCGGCCGCCAGTGAGTGCTGGCAGCTGCCAGGCAGCGGCTGGTTATGTGTCACCTCTGCTGCCCACCCATTGGCCCCTTACATGCTCCCTGCTTTGCCCCTTCACCCCCCCAGCCCTGCTGCTCCCCCATGTCCCCCCCAGTGGGCCGCATCCCACTCCCAGCAGCTGTGCAGAGAACTAGCTCCTGATCGGAGTCTGGTGGCACCTTAAAGACTAACAGATTTATTTGGGCATAAGCTTTCGTGAGTAAAAACCTCACTTCTTCGGATGCATAGAGTGAAAGTTACATATGCATCCGAAGAAGTGAGGTTTTTACTCACGAAAGCTTATGCCCAAATAAATCTGTTAGTCTTTAAGGTGCCACCAGACTCCTTGTTGTTTTTGTAGATACAGACTAACACGGCTACCCCCTGATACTGGACTCCTGATCGGAGCGCTCAGCTCACCAGCAGTTTGGCTAGCAGGCTCCTTCCTTCCCCCACTGCCTCTGTCTGGGCCAGCACCCCGGGAAAGCCCAAGACCCTCCAGCCCGGGGCGCTGGTCAGGAGAAGCAAAGCCCTGCATGTGCCAAAGCCCCGCACAGCACTGGCACAGAGAACCCTCTCCACCCCTCAGCTAAGCTCTGGAGTGGTGCGGGGAAAAGCGATTTCCAGCCTGTTCGCAGCCTGACCCTGCAGGCTCCATAGCAGCCCCCCGGGCAGGGGCTTAGCACCCTCTTCACCTGCCCCTGCACTGCACTGGGTCCTGCCCCCAGGCAACACGGGGCTGCTCCGTCCCCTAGGCACCCTCTGCTGCTGAGCCACCTCTTTGGCCGGGTTCGCTGAAGCCCCTGCAGTCACATTCCTGGGGCCCTGGTGCACAGTGCATCCTTTGGGCCTAACCCCTTTCTGCCAGCACTGTAGCCAGGGGACAGGAGGCGGCTGGGTCGGTGGTCAGCAGCAGCCTGGAGGTGTTAGCTGGAGGTGTTAGTGTGGGCAGGAAGGAACAAGCTGCTTCCAGCCACATGCGGGGGGGCAGGCGGGGGAAGAGATGAGCTCTGCAAAGACACGGGCCAGGTCATCCCTTCCCTTCCCCCTCCTCCCTGTGTCTGGAAGCAGCTTCCGTCTCTCCCCTCTCGCACAGTGCCAAAAGGCTGCTGCTGGCCACGTTTTGGTGTGAACCCTGGCAGAAATCTGGGGATGGGAAGCATGTGACCCTGCATAACCCCACCACCACATTGCCTTGGGAACATGCCCCCCCCCCGCATACACCTGTACCAGGAGAGGCAGGTCGATCCCAGGGGCCCAGCCAGGCATGGAGGGCAGAGAGTGCCGGGCAGGAAGGGTCGGCTTGGTCGGTTACCCCCACTCTGTGAGTTGTTTACAGGAGTGTGTGCATGTCACCTTTCGCCATGTGAACCCTAAACCTTTAAAGATAAGAAGGTAAATAAAATGAATCCAACTACGCAGTATTTCTTTTTAACAGGGGCTCAGTCAACTTGATATTAATTTGAACCTTTGTACTGCATAGTTCTGATTGATTGCCATAGAATTCGCTTGAGTACAAGTAATTTTACCAGCATAGGGAAATATGGTCATCCCTAATACTTATGGGCCTGCCAGATGAAGGTTGTTCCATAGATGAAGGATGTACTCAAACAGGAATATTCTGCCACAGCCCTGAAGAACAGTAAATGAAAACTTTGGCCTAGAGATCGTTACCTCCTGCTCCAACTGCTTTGTGCTGCTCCATTAGCAAAAAGGAGCTGAAAAGTCAGCAGATAGGGCCAGCTGGTTATTTTTGGAGTATGCTGGTGGCATTCCCTTAGTCCTCTAGTGGCAGAGGGCTGGCACAGCAAGCCCTAAGCCACCTCTCTTCCTGGCTCTGGCATGTCAGGGTCCTAGCTAGAGTTCTACTGTACTTTGATGATTTCTCAGCCATGGAACAGCTCCTGGAGGACTGTTGCAAATGGTTCAGTTTAGTGCACCATAAGGCTGTTTGGAATTGGGCTGGGAAATGAACAAACCCTGACAATCCCCAATACAAGGGTGGATTGAGGAAAGATGGCATAAAGCCATCTTTGGCCCCTCTCCTCAGTGGTGACAAGCACTGCTTGAACACAACTAACGATCTAGCCTTCTAACTCATCACAGTAACTGTGAAAATACTAAGAAATATAATACCTAGAGTTAATTTTTACTATGGAGTCCCTACTTCTGTCAAACAGCCATCCCCACCTCCACTCAGTCTGAGACAGATTTTACAGGGGACACAAAGGCAGCAGAGCAGGTCTAACAATCAGTAAGACTGAAGACTTGTGAGACTGAAACAACAGCATAATAGCATAAGCAGTGGGGTAACCGGAGAAAAATACTCTTCCTAATACCTCATGGGGAAAATGTGTGGAAGTCCACATAATTTCTATATATGTTTCTTTGTCAACTCTAAACATATGCCAGTCTCATGTTTATCCTGTAATGTTGTGTGGGGATCTGTTGCATTTCCTGTTTTCCAAAAACTTTTTTAACATGAGATATATGAGTGTGTACGTAGTTAAGCCCCGTGACTGTGTTAATTGTTTTCATTCCCACACTGCTAAATACGCATAATGTTTCCCCTTGGGAATGAAACCAGTTAAAGAATAATATTTCTGTGGTTTTCATTAGCTCTTCTTAGTTGTTTGTGCCCTATCCGCATCCAACTTCTGCCCCTGTTCCAAGGTATCAATTGGTCTTTGATTTTTCATTGGTAACAATTGTTACTCAGACAACTCCTCTCTTATCACCTCTTCCAGATATCATATGCCTGATTCTCCTCTCACTTTCCCCATGTAAATCAGAACTTCACTGGAAAATGAGTTACACTGGTGTTAATGGAAAATCCGATCCATCATCTTTGAAGTCCAGCAAAAGGGAGGCAGATTACGTTGTGTACACAAAGCAGACTAAGGAGGACTGGTGGCAGCTATCAGTTGTCTGAACGTTATCTAGGAAAATCTATATTAGGAAGCTTTAGGACCCAGGAAAGGAGACTGGAAATTCTAATGAAGAAAAACAGTGTATTATCACATGTAAATTGTAGTTAATGGTGCATATACCTTTCCATACCGGTGTCGATTACTACAGATTAAGGTAAGTTTAGAGAAGGGATCGAGTTCAAGTATCCAGTATGACTCCTAATATGTTCAGAAAGCTTGCAAATGAGGGTAAGGTGCATGCCTGCACAGGCACCCTCCATACAGCATTCAGAAACTGCTGCTCAGCAAGGTCTGCTGGCTGGTGCAGCTGGATAGTGGGAGTTTGGATCCAAGCTCCCTTTTCCTCTCTCTGAGCAGGGAGAGCAATGGGAACTTAGATCAAAGCTACAGCTCCCCCTCTGCCGTCAGTGTGTGCCCTGTCTCTCACAGCAGCTCCCCACTGAGTGTGTGAAGGGAGGGAGTGTGAAGATCTCACATTTCCTCCCACCCACCAGGCCTGAGAGAGAGCAAGAAGATCTCCGTGGGAGGGAAGGGAGGCATTTTGATAGCAGAGGGATCCAGGGGCCATTGCTCCTTTAAGAGGAGAGAATGAGGAAGCCGGGACAGTGTGCATGGAGATAAATATGATGAGGAAGACGGGGGGATGTGATCAGCACAGGGGAGAGAATAAGATGAGAATGAGGGAAGGAGAAAGAATAAAACAAGGAAGATGTATAGATAATAGAATGGGAAGAAGGAAGAGGGGAAGAGATAGGATCAACAGGGGAAGAAGAGGGTAAAGAGGGAACAAGTTGCATAGGAAGAAGTAAGTGAACGAGAGAGGAAGAGGGAGTATAGGGAAAGGATACTGGATTAGGAGAGAGAGTGAAAAGGGGAGTGAGAGAATGAATAGGGGGTAGAGAATAGGTGAGAGGCAATGTAAGTGAGAAGGAGAGTAATTGCAGGAGGCAAGAGGAAGATGAGGACAGGAGGAATTGGAGGAGAAGGAATGAGGAGAGTTAATTGAAGTCCATGGGATTTTTTCAACTTTCAGAAAAATGATAGAATTCTATTTGGGATGAAAATTTGTATTGTTTCTTATTTTATTCAAACTGAGTCATGTGTTCCTGGCTGACTACAGCCATGAATTTGGCTAAAGGTTTGCTACAAATCACATTATACTGGAATGAATCCACATGTTAGCTCAGATCTAAGGGGGGATATGATAGAGGTCTATAAAATCATGACTGGTGTGGAAAAAGTAAATAAGGAAGTGTTATTTACTCCTTCACATAACAGAAGAACTAGGGGTCACCAAATGAAATTAATAGGCAGCAGGTTTAAAACAAACAAAAGGAACTACTTCTTCACAAAATGCACAGTCAACCTGTGGAACTCTTTGCCAGAGGAAGTTGTGAAGGCCAAGACTATAACAGGGTTCAAAAAAGAAATAGATAAGTTCATGGAGGATAGGTCCATCAATGGTCATTAGTCAGGATGGGCAGGGATGCAAAATCATGCTCTGAACTGACATCCCTAGCCTCTATTTGCCAGAAGCTGGGAATGGGTGACAGGGGATGGATCGCTTGATGATTACCTGTTCTTTTTCTTCCCTCTGAAGGCTAGATGACCATTGGTCTGACCCAGTATGACCGCTTTTATGTTCTCAGCAGTGTTCTCATTCTATGTCCATGCAATAAAGGACAACTCTGGGCTCATGTCCCTGATCACAGAGACATCCACCATAGAGAGCTAAAGAAACCTCAAAGATAGAACCCAATGTCCCAGTACCCGCTAGAGGGGAGAGAAGTTCAAAGGACAGACTGTCACTTCTCTAGACCATAGTGATCACCTGTATGTATATGCTGCATTGAAATCATTTACTGTAAAGCCATCTGTAGGTATTGCAAAACATGAAATACTGGACAAAGGGGGCAAATATTGGCCAAAAATAAATACATAAATAAACTAAAAAAAGACTGGGTCCAACCATTATGTAGCTGGCAGCAAAAATGGTGCAGGTCACTGTAATTGGCTGCTCCTTGCTGAAAATTAAATCAGGGAGATAGAGGTGCCCAAGGACACAGGGGTAGATGTCATCCAAAACTACCTGATTCTGAGTCTGAACTCTATTATAACTTCTACTGTGTAGTCAGAAAGCAGATCTCTACATTCGTTGACAGATATATTTGAGAGAGAGGATAACATTTCACTAGTTGGGTTGCAAAGACTGGTATAATGGAAAATGAAAATGTCCTTGGGGGTGGTGTATTCTCACAAACCCCAAACATTCAAAAGTCATGAGTCAGACCCCCCAAAAATTACCTTAAAAATCATGTGTCAGTGAAATGGTGAATTTATGCATATACAACCAACTGTTTCAGTGTGGTATGTGTCCTTCATTAATATCTGGTCTACAGTTGGTAACAGCCTACTCCTACCAACTATAATAATTACTCCTTTCCCTCAAGTGGACAAGGTCTGTGCTACAGTGCTGTAGATCCAGAGTTCAAACCTTGTTGAAGGTGCTTGATTGGGGGTTGTTACATTTGCACATAACAGACTCCCCCCCCTTTAAATAAACTTAGGAAGTTATATACATAAAACAACATTAAGAGAATGTTAAGGTTGTAAAGTCAAGTACTCAAAAGTTGGGAAATGGCAGAATTAATTCTGGCAGATCCTAATTTTTGAGGGCTTGATTTTGCAACCTTAATACCATTATATGTCGTGTGTGTAATACTTCTAAGGGTCTGTGTCAGCTTGCACTTGGAAGACAAAAACTGTCCTGGTAAATGACCAGTGCAGAAATCCACTGAGATTTTTAATCACAATCTGTTTCAAGCAGTGTCATTATCCCTACCTTGCCAATGGTGCCACACTGGGGAAAAAATAATCTTCAGTGTGGCAGATTCTTCTTACATTGATCCAGGAACTGAGCCACTTGTTCCATCTTCTACACAAGTGTCAGTGAAGTGAGGGAGGGCTCATCCTTGGGGACACTGATGTTGAAATGTCACTTAGAGGGAAAACACATGCTCCAGTGAAAACAGGAGAGAGAAACTAATGAGTCTGGGTGGCCAAAAGATTGATGTTATTTGAGTGTTGAAGGCACAGGTCCAAAATGTGATTTATTTATTTTTTTGGCCCTCCATATTACATCTTCTATCACTGCACACAGACATGTCTTGTAGTAGGAAAAGACAAAACTGTTTGGATAAAATCAGACCTGATCTTCAGTTTCGTACAAATCAGAAGTCAAAGGTTAATTGTTTTCACTTCCTGGTTTTGACCAGAACAGGAAGTACCAAAAATAGATTAAGAGGCTGTTTTTGTAGAATTTCATTCTCTGCAGATTCTTTCTGTACTAGAAAGTATAGAAAATTCATAAGAAAGTTGGATCTTGTCAGATTACCAGGTCTTCCAGGTAAGATTGGTTTGGATGTAATCATGTTAAGGAGCTAAATTTTGGCTGTTTCTCTGAACTAAATACAACTTCCAAAAGAGCTGAAGGCTGACCCTCACTATTGATTATAAGACACTATCACACTCTGTGAGGCAGCAGAGAAACTTCCGTCCAGCACAGCGGGGGTTAAAGAAAACCTTAAGGTTCAGCTAGCCCGACTCCGCTATACTTGCAGCCAATGCCAGGGGGAAGAAAAGAAGGGAGTTTGGCTCAGTTGGGAGCTGGCTGGTGAAGAGGCAGGAGCTCTCTGTCTCCCTGCCCAAAGGGACGGCTTAGCAACCTTCTAGTTAGCGCAGCCACTGGAGGCAAGTAAGGCTTCCCCTGCCAAGGGGAGCCTGCAGATAAGCCCCAACTGCAGGGCAACTGGACTAGTGGGGCCACACCCAAACTAAAGAGACTTGTAGGAAGTAGTCCATGGAAACCAGTCTTGACCCCCACACACACAAGGAGGGAGACCCATCTCCCCTGTTTAGGGGTTGAACTACACAGGGTCCTGTGCTGGGACCCATTGGAGAGGGAGGGTCCAGATCCCCCTACTATTCCCTCTGGCCTTACAGACCGCAAGACCAGCTCTCTGGCCACTAAATCGCCCGGCCACAGAAGACCCTTTTATACACTCCTTGTCTTACAACCTAATATTAGACTACACCCACAAGGTTTTTGCTATCATACAATCAACAGTTCTGTGTTTAACTATCATTATTATTATTCATTTTTAGTTAGTCTTTTTTCTGTACAAGATATAAATAAAGACAAAGTCCCTTCCCCGGGACCTTACATCTTAGAACATAAACAACAATGGTATTATGGACAAAGACAAGTACCTGTAGGATAAGGGAGTAGTGTCTTGTGTTGTTCAATAATATTGTACTCTCAAGCTGACAGCATGAACATCATTGTCTTTTCCAAGGTATATATTTATCAACAGTGCTACAAACACACTCCTATCAGGTGAAAAGTATTGTGTTCTTATGGACAAAGAGCAGAAATGCGTAAGGTGCTATACAGTCCTCATTTTGTACTCAAGATTCTTGAGAACAAGACTCCTTGTTCTCATCCAGGTGAAGGAGGACTCTTCATGGCTCTTCAAGAAGCTTTAATATGCTCAGTTTTTATTTGAAAACTAGTTTTTCATTCTAGTGTCTCAGGAAGGTGATCCAAGATGGCAGGCAGGTGGAGCATGTTGGCGACTTTGTAGGAGCTATGGTGAAAGATCTTGCAGGACCGGTAGGCCTACTACATTTTTAAGATTGTGGCATAGTAGGAGAAGACCTAACTCAGATTTGGTTGATAGACCAGAAGATCCTGCAGAGTCTGTATGAGTGGAACCCACATTAACTTTCTCTTTGTGCAAGTTAACCTCTTTCATTATATTTGAGAGTGAGATTGAGTTTAGTTCCACACTAAAATGCCAAGGCGCTTGTTTGATGAGGCTTTACTAGGTTTTATATCACTACCATGCAAAAAAAGAGAAATGTGTGGAAAATTGAAAAGACATGGCATGAAATCCCTGCTCCACTGAGAATTCCCATTGAGTTCAATGGGACCACCGATTTTAGCTATGGTGTTCTTGATAATGGGTGTGTCCAATATGTCTAGGGGGCTGCAAACATACATTTTGAACCTAAAGAAAGCATACCGGAATGCTATCTTCACAAGGGGATATATCAAAACATTAAATCCAAATATCCTGAACTTTGGAAAGGTTTAGATTCTGATCCAGATTTTGTACTTCCATGTTTGGGATTGTTCAGAACCAGGGTTTGGCTCAGACCAATCTGCAGCTTCCAAGCATGCAGGAGAAGGTTATGTCACTTCTGAAGCACTGCTGCAAGTTGTGAATGACGTATGAAATGAAAAATCTATGTCTCATGCACAGTCAATACAGGCAGTACTGTGCAGTCCCTGATGTGCTTTGCTGCTGCTGCTGACATAGACAAACAATACTCAGCTTGGTTAGAAACCAGGAAATCTCCACAAATATACAAATTTAAGATTAAAAAAGCCAAATGACCAAAATATGTTATGGTTTTAATTAGCTAGAGCCTTGAGAGAGAGAGAGAGTACTTTTACAAAGACATAAGCCCTGCACTCATGCTGGCTTCCGCAAACCACCCAGCATGGTGTATTTTTGCAATTAAAAGTGGGTTTGAGTTGGACAGGCTTTGGAGGAAGGAAGGCTCACTCACCACCACAGTCCCTGTGGCCTGTCCAGATTTTTCAGGGCAGCCTCGAACCTGATTTGTCAGTAGCAAATCAGCGCTGTGGTAGTTTAAGAGCTCCCCTATCCTGGAGCTTCTGAATATCCCCAACTTGGAAGATACAGGAAAGTTTTTTGAAGATAAGTTGAGGGTGCCATGCTGGAACACTGAACCTCAATAATAACTGCTAAGACTGAGACTTCATTCTTAGTTCTCCATTAATACACTAAAAATTGATCAAGCTTTCTGCCATCTTAACCCCAATATATAGCAACTTCTCCTAGATGAGTGGCACTATTTTCTGCAAGTCATTCTGGGAGTTGGGACCTTCTCATGGGGAAGATGCCTGGGAAGGTATCCTGTAGGGGAGTTGCCCTCACAGTTTTTTCAAATTCTTCCATCAAAGGATACGGAGATCCAAATCTCTTTGTGCTACTCCCAGCCCCGTGGTGGCTATTTTAGCAGCATGTTAGGGTGACCAGATCAGCAGTCCAAAATATTGGGACGGGGGGAGGGAAAAACAAGAGGGGGCGGAGCAAAAAAAGGGGGGGCGGAGCAAAAAAAAAGGGCATTTAAAAGGGGCCGCGGGCATTAGCAGGCCCCGGCCCCGTGCGCTGCCCTCCCTGCGGAGCCTCCCGCCCCCCGGCCCACCACGGGTATATACGGCATGTGGTGGATCCGGGCGTGGGCAGCGTGGAGCGGGCAGGAGCCGGGTGGGCAGCAGGGGCCGAATCCCCGCTGCTGCCAGGGAGCCCTGAACCTCTCCCACCCGCTCGCGGCTGTGGCTCCTTCCCAGCGGGACGCACCTCCTGCCGCCCCGGCCACATGCAGCGCGCGTCCCCCGCGCCTACTCTCCCTCCTGCCGGGAAGGAGCAGCTGGACGCATGCCGCATGTGACCGGGGCAGGCCGGGGGGGCGCGTTCCACCGGGAAGGAGCCGCAGCCGCGAGCAGGAGGGAGATTCGGCCCACGCCGTCCAACCTGCCCGCTCCATGCTGCCCCCGCCCGGACCCACCGTGCTACCCCGCAGGCTGCAGGGCTGGAGCAGCCTCCAGGCTGCGCTCCTGGCCCCAGGTGCAGTGGCCCGGGCAGGAGCCCTCTGTCGCAGAGGGGGCTCAAAGCTGAGCCCCTCATCTCCCTCCCTTGCCAGGCCCCCTTTGCCCGCCAGGTGCCAGGGTGCCGGAGCTGACTCACCAGCTCCAGGATCCAGGCACCGCCGCCACCCCCTCCCTTCCTCCCTCTCAGGCTTGCGCCGCCATGCTGCAAGCCTGGGAGGGAGGAGGAATGCTGCATGGTTGGGGAAGAGGCGGGGCCAGGGCAGAGATTTGGGGAGGGAGCCAATGGGGGGAAGGGGGGCGGAGCCGGGGCGGAGCGCAACATTTCTTTTTTGTCCAGTGTCCCGACCAAACATCGGTCAGGACGCAGGACAAAGAAGCAAAAATCAGGACAGTCCCGATAAAATCGGGACATCTGGTCACCCTAAGCATGACTATACATAAGCTTTGCTGAGAGAGCTTCTCCAGGCAGCAACTACCTCTGGACTTCCCCTTTTATAAGAGGTAGATACTAGCTGCACAACACAGAATGGGGAGCTAATCCAGGACTCCCAAGTTATGTGCGTCCCTCAGATACATCCCTGTCCTTCCTCTCTCTTTACATGGAGATTCCAAGGCCCAGACAAAACTCTTCCGCAGCTCACAAGGGCAGTGAAGTGATGTGAAGGCTGCTACCTGGGCCCCTGCATGGTTTGGCACGGGGCAGGAGATCCAAGCATGGAGGGTTCATCTGCTCATGGAGCTAAAGGCCACAATCTGGCCTTTGATGACCTGTGCCTATAGTTCATTACCCACCTGTTCCAACAAATCAAAATGATTTAAAATATCAAAACACTGCCATATAATTAGCAGAAGAAAGTCAGTATTTCTACTGTAAGGCTGTGATTAAATTAGCCGTTTATGGATTTCAGAAAGAAAGAAAGAAAGACTAAAGTGTTTTATAGTGTAGTTAAAAAAATCATTGAATGATTCCTTCATGTTGAACATTTCCTAATGTCAGAAGCAAGGTGGATGACACAGAAATCATAAATCCAATAGATAAGTGTTAAAAATCACTTTAGTCTGCCAACGTACTAGAAATTCAATTGTATGGCATGGTAGAATTTATATGTGTGTATAATATATGTGTAAATTATAGATATGTATGTGCCTATATACTGATTCTCAACTGTGTGTAGTTGAGTGTAAAAGAACCATTCCAATTTGGTAGCAGTGTACATCCACTTGGTAAAGGTGTCAATGACTAAACAAGGCAGTGAAGTGGGGGTGGAAGGGTGTGGGTGGAATCTTATGACCTGATCCTGCTCACACTGAAATCAGTGGCAAAATTGCATAGACTTCAGTGGTGAATAATCTAGTCCTTAATACACAGGCACGAGGGATCGAGCCAAAGTTCAGAGTGAACTTTTAACAGTATATATTCCAACAAGAAGCCACACTCAAAATTCAGAAAATGCCAGAGGTAGGCAGGGAAAGAGAAAAATATTAGAGATGGACCCAAACTAACTGAAACCCAATAGCCAACACCCTGAAAACTTTGGAGAGGTGGTTTGAGATCCAGACTGAGGGGCCAAGCACAACTGCAGCTCCTACACTCTCCTGTGCAAGAAAACATCTCTGGGCTAGCACCCCCCCATCCCAAAGCATAAGCCACCCCAAAAGCTGGGGCAAAGGATTGGAAGGAGGCAGGGCCAAGATAGAGCAGCCTAGTGAAACAGGAGAGAACATGGTTCATGCTTCTAAGAACATAAGAATGGCCATACTGGGTCAGACCAAGGGTCCATCTAGCCCTGTATCCTGACTTCCAATAGTGGCCATCCAGATGCTTCAGAGGGAGTAAACAGAACAGGATAATTTATTAAGTGATCCATCCTTTGTTGTCCAGTCCCAGCATCTAGCAGTTAGAGGTAAGGGATAATACAGCAGGTATTCTCCCAGGGAGCTCCAGAAGGCATCATTCCTCCTTGTGCCCAATGTCTCCCAGAAGCCCCCTGAAGAGTGGTGCAGCTGTAAGCCACCTCCAAGTTCAAGCCTATGTTTTAATGCCACAATCAGTACCCTAATGGGATAAATCAGAACCCCAAATCCAAACACTCCCAGATACACATTTTGCATCTTAGTCTCATCTCTGAGGTATAGATGTAATTTTGTATATAGTTATACAAAAACCCACCATCTAGTGTTTCATCCAACAGACATTATGCAGCTCCTCCATAGATGGGAGATTTTATATTGTTCAGCAAATGGATAGCGCTAATCCCATTCAGACTCTCGTCAAGCCCTCTCCAGGCCCACTATGGCCACAAAGGGTGCAGAGGTTACTATCACCCCCTGGGGAGTAAGAAGTTCCACCCTAGGAAAGGAAGCTGGCTTGGAAAGGCCTGATTTTCCTCTATGTACCTGAGGAGGGAAAAGCAACCCCATTTTGGAGCTGTGAACATCCTCCATTCTACATAGTTCAAGAGGCTTCCCATTTCTGTGTCCTACACAGCAATTGTAGGCTGAATAGGACCCTGAGTGACTAAAGCACAGTATTTCTTTATTTTCTTACATTTCTTTTTACTTCACCCGTCCCATTTAACGTTGTATATTAACACGCTTTTTTTACCTCACATAGTGGGACTTCTGAGAGGTATGAAATGACAAAATACAGCTCTGTTTTCTATTCGAGTTCTTTCTCTATATACTCCTCTAGTGTCTAACTCTGCTTCCAACTCCATCAACATATCCAACAGAGCCTCGGGCAAAGCTGGAAAAAACACCCAGCGCATTCAATTTACAAACAGAAATAAACACCTTTTCAGCAGGTTCTACATAATCACTAAACAAAACCAGGAGGAAAAAAAAAACACAAATTTTTGATGTAGTTTCTGTACTGCTGTGACCCTGTATTTTCTTGAGGAAATAACACTATTACCTAAAGATGTCTAGCACTGGGATCTCAAACAGCATCACAATTTCCTTTCTTGTTTACTAAAAAACTAATATTTTGGCTTTTGTGTCACACCTAAGCATATTGCTTCAATATGTTTGTGCACAGAGAGCTGCATTCTATTCCCCTGTTCTACAGGGAGAGCACAGCTGCTCTCTCTAAGGATCATACCTGAGCCATGCACTGAGAAGAAAGCCATTTCACGGTGCCAGGTATTCTCAGCTCAAATGATACCGAGACTGGCAGAGACTGAGAACTTTGTGGAACAGCAGCAGAGTGGGTGAAAATGAATCAGATATGAAAATGTCTGAAGCAATAAATTAACACACAGCAGGGGGGTGATAGCTTAATCCTGTCTAGTCCAAACAGTACCTGACACCCATTATTGTTATAGGAGGTGGTACACTGTAATGGTACTGGAGCGAAAATGATCATTCCCAAATGATTTGAAACACTGCAATAGGTATGTAATGTGATTCTGTGAAGGCACATATAAGGGATTTTATAGTATTTGTATGCAGGTTAGCCTGTCAATGTACTTCTCTGTTATGCTGGACCTCTTTTGTTTTGGTTAACCTAAAGAGTAGGTATTTAAAATATAATTAGAACTTATAAAATAATGGCTATTACTGCATGATATCTTATAAAAACTAACCATTGCCATTCTTCTAACGCCTGCAATTATATACACAATATTCATCTAAAACAGAAGATTCCATTTCTGTCTGGCTACATTTCTTTTAAGAATCTATGTGAAAAAAAACATTAGACAACTAAGATTATATATATAAATAAATGAAGATGATATAAAATATCAAGCATCTAACAGTATTTGTCTTCACAATTACTGGACAATAACAGCAAGTAACTGCCATGGCTATTGAAACTAATACATTTAAAAAAAATCTATTTAAAAACTTTCAGTGTAACTGACAAATATCTCAAGTGGTTTTGTTCTAGGAAAATAACATCAGCCTGTTATTTAGCACTGATGGCAGGTGAACAAAAATATGCGATAGCCAAGAACTTTATTGCAAAATAAATGTTTCAGTTAGGAAATATATTTGATTGCTGCTTTTCCCTAATACTTGCCAAAAATCTGCTTTCAGCTACACTCATGTAAACTCAGAATAACTTCATTTACTTTAGCAATTTCTAGAATGCTCAGTGTACTTATTTTCAGCTGCATCTTATGCGGAGGCTGAACAAACTAGGGGGGCACTTAGCTACATTCCCTGCCTTTTCCTTCATGGGTCCTGCGCTAAGCACAGCTCAGCAGGAGCCAAGGATTGTGGCTCCAAATTTGAACATGACTTCCTCCACATTAGGTTTGGCTATTGTTAATATAGTTCTTGTTGGCAATACACCTCAATAACTTTTCAGAGACTGGGTTGCCTTTCCTCAACCTCAAGTACAAACCACAGCATTTGGATACAGAGACTGAAATACCTCCTGACCCATTCAGTGTTAGGGTTATGAGCAATTACAGCATAATGTGGATGAGCTATGGTGACAGCATATCCTATCTGCCTAAAGATTTGCTGACACAGAGGAAAACCGGATAAATTCATTAGTGCAGTGGAGAAGAGTACGAGGAGGTTTTTTTCTTCCTCATATACCTATGGCCAGGGCACTCATAGCTAGTACTTCGGGGTTGAATGTCCTCCAAAATGGCTAAGGATCAGGGGGAGGCAGAGCCCTGGCTCCACAGTCCCAGCACCATTTCAGGGGGGAGGGATAGCTCAGTGGTTTGAGCATTGGCCTGCAAAACCCAGGGTTATAAGTTCAATCCTTGAGGGGGCCACTTGGGAATCTGGGGCAAAATCAGTACTTGGTCCTGCTAGTGAAGGCACAGGGCTGGACTCAATGACCTTTCAAGGTCCCTTCCAGTTCTAGGAGATGGGATATCTCCATTAATTATTATTATTATAAAAGTCAACTGTGGTTGTTAGAAGCAGTAGGTTGCCCCAAAGGGATGGTGCAGTATGTGGGCTCCTTCTGTATGCAGGCAAGCACAGAGCCATGCCACAAAAGCACAGTTGACGCCTTAGCAAAGGGGCAGTTTTGAACATCTCCAGAAGACAACTATGATGGTATTTTAACAATGACCTAAACATGGTGGGTTTGATTCTCCACCGCTTGCAGCTTGTGTGTAGTGATTCACCCCTGTGAAAAGTGAGTACAAGCTGGGTATAAATGCTACTGATGTGGTGGCTTTTTTATACTCAGTTACCACAATATCATCTCCCTGATGTGAAGTAATAATAACTAAATATATTTCACCTACAGTACCTTCATTTCCAAGAATTTGCCTTTGTCTTCCTGCACTGACATCAAACTTCATGAATTAACTGGCCTGTGCCATAACTCATGCATGCAAATACAATATAACCTCTTGGATATAAGCAATATTAGCTAGCAATGCTTATCTTATCACACAGTTAGAGAGATTTTACTAGTTAATTAAGATTTGTTTGCTAAAAAATTTTTCAGGCAGTTTGGGATGTAGCTCTTTTGTCAGTTGGCTGGGAAAATCATGACGTATATGCTGTATAAAAATGCCAAAATAAGAAATGTTAGACTGCAATGGGTACGATAGTAAATCTTTTTTGTAATCCTAACTTCATATTTCCAAGGAATTGTTCCTCTTGAGCTGTTCAGACAGTTGAAGTATTTGAGTATAGTTGCATATGCTTTGCTATTGCTAACAGCCTAAAGTTAGTAAACTTAAGTACACACAGAGTACAAAGTATGCCGTTGGCACTCCTCAGGCTGCAGAATATTACAGAGCACCTTATATAGTGCTTGCTTTCAAAATTTCCTTTGCACTTTGTTTACTATATATTCCAATAGTGTAATATTAAACAAAAACAGTGTGTCCTGTGCCAGAATGATTGATTACTACACCGTGGCAAGGTCACCTCCTAGGAACAGGCTGAGTGCAGTAAGGGCTGTCTGACTCATACAGTTAACACTATATCCGCATTGTATGAATGTCACCAGCAATCCAGTGATTTATTGCTTGGAAGGCGCTGTTCAATTTTTTCTGCCTGACCAAATTGCACATTTTCTAGAAAAAGAAGCAAAAATATTTCAGCACATGGATTATCCCAAGTCCTCATTTCTCCCACTAGGTTCTGTGAGTCCTTTCAAAGATGCTGATCATCAAAACCTCATATTTTCACTTTCTTTTCCACCTCCACTACCCCTCTGCTGCCAGATATTTGGCAAAAATGATTATTACACTAATGAAAAGGTGCAGCAGGAGATTTTTAATCAGATTTTGGTAACATCTGTGGGCAAGGAATAAGGGCAGCTGTATGTTCTGTTTCTTAATTTTAGCAAGATTTACTCTGGATATAAAATGTTAGCCTCAGGGAAAATTTAACCAGCTTAAAAAAAAAGAAAAGAAATGATAGTGTTCCTGAAACTACCTAACTAAAACTGTTTGAGAACAGTGACTGAGATTAATCCCCTTTGCTTTTGAGATATTTTAACTTTCTGATAACGATGTAATTGTAGACTGAGAGAAATTATTTTAAAAAAAGATATTAACATTCCAACAGTTCTTGGCATCATAGACAAATCTGTCCCTGCTGCAGCTGCACAGAAAGCAGATGAGATGCATCAGGCAGGAATCTGGCCCAGTATTTTTAGAACACATACCATAAGTGTATATTTTTAGATACGAATACAGGATAAAGATGTGGATACAGCTTAGGCCCTAAACGCACCAGAATTCAGTGGATAGGAAACTGAACTGGATGTCAGGAAAACTGGGTTCAATTTCTGACTCTGACACTGGCCTGCTTTCTGACTTTGGGCAAATCACTTAAGGTATGTCTACATTACACACTAAGCCCAGTCTCTGACTTAGGTTTGAGCTCAAGCCGCTCTTCCATTCACACACAAATCAGTCTGACCTGGGACAGCAAGCACTCAGGACCTGGGTCCTAGGTCCTGCTGCTGTGACTCAGGTCCAAGCCATGTCATTTTGCAATGTGGACACAGCTTAAGCCGCAGACCCAAGTTAGAATGTCTGTGCAGTGCAGTATGGATGAGACAGGGTCCAGCAATTGTAAGTGCAGATTTACAATGCTGCATGGATGCAAGTTCAGGTCCCACAGACTCAGATTTACAATGCAGTGTAGACATGCCTTTATAGCCAGATTTCAAAGTTATTTAGGTATCTAAAGGATCAGATAGGTGCCTAGTGAGATGTTCAAAAGCACCAAGATGCCTAACTCCTACTTGAAAATCCCACTGGGCATGTATCTGTAGAACCCCATGAAATGCTTTTGACTTTTTATAAATTTTCATTTTTGGGAGGAGGGAGAATTTCATGTTATTTAATTTTATGCATTTTATCCTCAGGTGTTGGCGGGTGTGGAACAAGACCTCGGAGGCTGAGGGAAGGAAAGACCATGGGGGACAGGTGTCAGGTCCTGATGTCAGGATTGCAGAGCAAGTCCACCCCACACTCACTCTGCAGCAGCAGCAGCTCCAGGCCCAGCTCTGGGCATTGCAGGGTCGCAGCACCACTCAGGTATGGCCCAGCCATCCCTCCATCATGATGACAATGGGGCAGCCTGACCAAATTTGAATGAGGTGTTTCAACCTAGCTCATGGGGCCACAATGCCATTCACTCAAATTTGGCCTCACCACTCTTCCATCATGACAGAGGTTTGACTGGGCCAAACCTGGTGGTGCTGTGACCCCATACGCCAAGTTGCACTGCCCGCAGTGGGGAGCTGGGCCCAGGCCTGCAGGACAAGAGCCACCGGAACTGCTGCTGCAGGGTGAGTTTTCCATTTTATTCTGTTTGCTACGTTGTTTTTCATTTTATTTTGCGTTATTTCACTTGTGTAAAACAAGGGGCTCTATGTATCCACATCTTTAGGCACCTAAATAGCTTTAAAAATCTGGCCTTCACCTCTGTTTCCTCTCCCATCTTTTTGTCAACCTTGTACATTTAGGCCCCAATCTTACAAAGGAAAAAAAAAAAAGATAAACAGACAACACTGCATGTGGGGTTAATATAACTCCTTACACCAGTGTCCAATAAAAAATGGCTAGTTAATGTAGCCTAGCAACCACTACATAATATGGCATTTGACACTGCATCTAGTGAACTGTGTGTGAAACCTCCACTGAAATATCAGATTGGGACTTTTGAACCCATTACAATTAAACAATTACTGTTCTTCTGTTCTACTGTTATGACAGTAATTGTACCTTTGGAGCCAGTCACAACAGTTTCAGTGAATGTGCATGAGAAACCCCCATTATCTATCATTCTTTTACAGAAATTCATCAGAAAATCCTGTGCATGTAAACATTATCAAATCTTCAATTAGTTCAAAATCCACAGTTCAGGACTGACAGAGGGTACTATTTTGTGACACACTCTGAAATCTCAACAATGTCTTCAGGTTTTTAGCCCCAGGACTACCATTTACCCCAATTATTTCCCCATGCTCCTATTTATGTCTGTGTGCTCCTTTGGTAATTTAAGTGTGGCTGGGGGAAAGCACCACATGAATATCTACATGAGATGACCATCACTTGCTGGCATAAGTATATAATCACACAGCAGTGAGACACATCACTTCTGTTCTTGGATCCCAAATGCCTCGTTTCTACAATGAGTTCATTCTTTATTGACCCAGCTAATTTTAATAAAACATAAGTAGAAGTTCTTTGAATGGAACACAAAAGTGAACAGCATCGGTTTAACAAAGCCCAGGTATCTTCAGCTCAGGGTGAGTCAGATAGCTTAACCTACTTAGCAGTAGGAGGAAGCAAGAAAATTTGCGAGAGCAGGAAGAAAGGGGATTAACAGGATTTTATGAATTTCTCATTACTTTTTTTTTTAAATGGAGGATGTCAGTACTAAATGACTTATACACATTTTCCCAGGAAGTGTCACTGCTTTTGAGTGGTGGACAAGTTAGGTCAGTACTAGGATATGATGTCAAAAGTTTGCAGCCCCTACAAATGCCTATCTGAAAGAGGTATTTTTGTGACTGCTGACATGCAAAATTCTATACCAGCTCCATTACTGA
Source organism: Malaclemys terrapin pileata (assembly GCF_027887155.1). Classification (NCBI taxonomy): domain Eukaryota; kingdom Metazoa; phylum Chordata; order Testudines; family Emydidae; genus Malaclemys; species Malaclemys terrapin. Next base: position 103,696,207 of record NC_071511.1, on the reverse strand, counting down.
GCACAAGTGACTATTATAATACCTCCTATTCTAATTGATATCTTCCATAGTTTCATAACTAATGATGATTAATATTAATATCTAGGTATACAGATAAAAGCTAATGCAAAAATATATTGCAGTACACTTTCCTTTGGGAACTGATTGTGCCATTAAGGCATAGTCCGGAATAGAGGTTGATGTGCCCTGGGGGTTGCTCCAAGAGACACATTATGTTTCTGAACTCCCTAGTGTGCAATGGTAGCTCATCTGCTGTACCATCCCTCAGGAGGATGTAGTGTTTGGCCCCTCCCTGGATAGCCACATGAGTGCAGAGTTGGGTTTCGAGTCATGGTCCCAACACCTCCCTGCCACTTCCCTGAGGATCTGTTACAGGAAGCTGTTCTTAAATACAGAATTGCAATTGGGGCTGATATCTTTGCAATGGGAGAAAACATAGATGTCTCCTTGCACTGTCTCCTCTGCATACCTTACCTAGGGAACAGCCACACTATGGCCCTTTGGTTTTTAAGTAAAAGAAGAATGAAACTAATTACAAATGCATACATACCCTGAAAACACACAGATTATGTTTATTGTCAACTGGCACCATGTTGTTCACTCAGAAACATAATACCAACCTTTATATATTCTACTTGTCACTAAATAATTGTTTGATTAAACACACTAATTTTTTGAAAGGGTCATCTGTACACTTTATGAAAAGTTATGCAGTTTTAATTGCTGGGTTTATGTCATGCAGTGCAATTTTAATGTAATGAAACATTAAACTGGACCTTGTGCTTGATGTAAAATAAAATTATTCATTGAATATTAGACCACTAGGCCACCTACTGTTCTTTTACAAATGGTTGAACTATCACGGGGTTACAGAACTTAACATGTAAATTGCAGCAGAACTTATCATTTCTGTTGCAATTCCCAAAAGACTGTCATTTAAGTCAAATATATGAGTGAAATTTTGCCTCTGTACCATAGTAATGCAGTGAAAATGGCCAAAATCTTAATATAGCTGAAGTAATTATTGACCCAATAATAATGCACTTTTAGTTATTTAATCAAGAGCCTTATTAATATCAAGTTCTCTTATAAAAATGAAGTTTTAAACATTGGCATTTAATTTTAAGGATGAGAATTCTTGATCTAGCCCATTAGTAAGATCTCTTGCAAAGCCAAGTATTCTGTGCATTAGAGAGAGATCACTGCTCATACTTGAGATCATTACCAAGGAATAAGTGAGGACAGCTTTATAAAATAATCTTTCTTATAGTAGGTTTGGGTTCATTATTAATATTTCTCTGTACATTGAAGATCATTGGGTGAACTCAGTTTGATAAAAAAATCTCTCTACAAAACAGATCCACTTAGTTCCTGATCCAAAGCCCATGGAAGTCAGTGGGATCCTTTATGTTTACTTCCATGGGTTTTGGAATGGTCCCTTAAAGCAGCATGTATAAATATTAGAGGACAATGATAAACAACTAAATATTTACACCACATGAAGCTTCTTTTTTATACTTTGCAGATGGGAAATGTGAAAGGTGATTGTATAAAACCTTGTAACAATAACAGAGAACTTTTCCTTTCACACTCTCTTCCTGAATTTTAAAATTCAGTTGGGTCAGGAGTAGGCAATTTCCATTCTTATATAATGTTTACTCAGATGATTCAGTTACCCAGTTGTTCTAGCATTTTGTGCTGATTCAAGCCTCATCCACCACATTTGTGGATTTACATATGATAAGAGTCTGCCATCTTCCCAGGTGACAATGATCTGTTCAGTTTCTAGTTGTTACCCAATCTGTCCCTGTACCAAGATGTCAGGAAATGAATTTTAATTTTCTCTACCATGTATCCATCACATGGCTGTCACTGGAATTTACTCAGTCTAAACTACTCCATCCCCTTGATTTATGGCTGGTAGATGACGTGGGGTCACTCCTGGTATAGCAAAAATCTGCACCCCATTTCCTAGACTGTGGCACCTGTCAGAATTAGGATTCTAGATGCAAATATTTATTCCCCATGTTATAACAATAATTTAAGAAATAGCTTCTCGTTGGATCAAAACCTCCGGGAGACTTTTCTAGGTCAATATTCATCAGCAGACCCGGAATGTAAAGGTTAAGTGCACATTTCCTCTGCCAAATATGAATGAATTTCAAACCTGATTGATTCTAGTCATGGAAACCATAAATACTTATTCCTAATGGTAGATAGGTTACTAAGACCACTCATTTCAACATCTGATATCGATAATACTCTGCTTTCCCCTTATTAGTTCCACTCATATTTCACTGGTGAAACTGAAGTGACTAGGAGTCAACAATGTATCTCTAGTATCACCGATCGCTTCTTCCTTCCTTCCCCTGTGTGATTCTTCAATGGTCCTTGAATCTTTCACCCCTGTCACTACTCTTTCATCATTATCTAAGGTGATCGGTCAGCTCTGTGCCACCACCTGTCTCTTCGATCCCATGCCAACAGCACTACTGAAAACTGTCATTCCTGAGCTCATTCCATTTATAGTGAGTCTCATTAACACCTCTCTTCCCTCTGGCAATGTGCCACTACAATTTAAGATGACTGTTGTTACTAAACACAAAAAAACTATGCTAAAATACTGTTAAGGGTCTGATTTAAAACGACAAAAGCCAGGTAATTCAGAGTTAAAGCTCCCCCCCACACACACACACACACATCCTCATTGCCCCCTCTTCACTTTAGCTCCAGTGCCTAGGTATTCCAACCTACTCCCAGAACGAATGGCAAATCTGGCCCCCAGACACAAAGGCCCAGGCAAACAGGAATTACGCAGGAGATAGACAAGAGGCTAAGAGAGAAGCATAGATAAGTATTTAAGACACTGGACTGTTATTCAGGAGATCTGGGTTCAGTTCTGCCAGTTTTATTTTGGCTCTGATCCAGCAAATCATTTAAGCTTGCATTTACAATGAAGCACATGAGCAGTCCCACTGAAGTCAACTACTCACTTAAAGATAATCCCGTGCTTGCATATTTTGCTGGATCAGGGCCTTAATCTCTCTGGACCTCAGTTTCCCATCCACAAGAAAATGAGGATAATAAGTTTGCTGATCCCAAAGTCTCTTTCAGTAAGACTTAAGCTTCCAAGTGCTTTAGTCACTTAGAGTCAGATTTTTAAAGATGTTTAGGCATCTAAAGATGCACATATGTTACTTCAAAATGCCACTAAAGTGCTTGAGCTGAAGTCAACACATTTCTAACTTTGGATTTCTGGGTTTGTCATCTGACGTTCCTGAACACAGAGTGGCTAATTATTGTTATTATTTATTTGTATTATGGTAGTGTCTAGAGACCAGGCTCTGTTGGGCTAGGTACTATACAAACATACAACAGAGACACAATCTCTGCCCTAAAGAGCTTACAATCAAAGTACATGAGTAGTTAATGCTTACTTTGCTTGAAATTTCTAGTTTCTGCTATTTTATAGATGCAGAAAGACCACAGTGAAAATGATCCAGGTAAGTAACTGAAAGCAAGTATGTGAGCAACCATCACAATGTGTTATAAATATGTAAAAAAAATCCCTATACTAAATAAAGAAAAGCCTCTTAAAGCCACTATTACTCCCTCCCCCCGCACATTTTGACATTTGCCCAGTGAGAAGAGTCTCCTGTCCACAATTAAAAATAAATACATACATAAAAACTGGGAAAATTAGAAAAGCCACATTGGGATTAAAAAAAGTCATCTTGATCTTGAGAAAAACAGCTGTTAAAACTAGTCCTTGCTATCAAAGCATATACCCTCTCTCTATTTGCCGGAAAATGGAATAATAGTTATTTTGGGTTATACAATACTTAAAAAAAAAAACCTACATTTCCAGTACTTTTGCCCATTTTCACAGTGGCTTATTCTGTGATAAAATAAAATTACAAGACCAAAACTATGATACTAATAATCATGGGTCATCACAACTCCTTTAACAAATTGGAAGAGATCTTCACCCTGGCTCCAGCCCCTTTATGCCAAGTAAAAGAGCCAGAGCAGAGTAAAGGGGTTCTAAAAGTCCTGGATTTGACCAGGGGAAGATTCCCCCAGCTCAAGAATTGGGGGAGACAGCAATAAAGCTACCTTCTGAGGATTCTCTCACAAGCCCTGGCACAGAGGGTGGGGCTAGAGACAGGAGGGGCATGTCAGGGCAAGGCTGCAGCAGGCAGCACTGTGGACATTCGGAGAGGAGGCTTCTGTAACATAGACAAGCCCCCAGATTACACTTGAAGACAAAATTCACAAATTATAGTATAACACTTTCTCAGTTAAACATTAGGGAATGTGGTGCAAGTGCATGTTTAGACCTCTGTCCTGCAAAGACAATGCAAATGTGTATTTAACTTTGCATACTGTGAGTAGCCTCATGGACTTTAACAGGACAACTCAGTGTATAAAGCTCATCACATGTGTAAGTCTTTGCAAGGTCTGGGCCTTAAGGAGATTTCAGATCATGCATGTTTGCTCCTGTAATTAAATGGCTTTCTAAAGGTCAACATTCCTACCAGTCTCAACCTGGTTCCTAAAATGGCCCCCAATAGTTTTGTGTGATCAACTGTTTGCAAGTGCCAATGGTCATTCACACATGCAAATCAGCTAGCTGATTTGATTACATTATCCAAAAAATAATGCTTGGCACAATTTCAGTGACTAGTTTTGATACTTCTGCCCAAAAGTCCTCATGGTGTGCTATGAAAACACCATATGAAAATCAAACCATTTGGCATGTTTATCTATTTAAAATGCTAAGAAGCACTAGTGCACATTACAGCCTGCCAATTTAAAAAAAAAGAAAGAAAAAGTAGCATTTGTCATAGAATTGGATTTGAACCAAAACCCTTATTTGACCTCCCCAAATTCTGGAAATGTACAAGAATCTGAATTCAGATCCAGAGCCAAATTTAGCTACTGGTTCTTGTTTCAGTAATGAACCAGCTTAAAAGCCCCCACCTGAATGTCCCCTATGTTTCCAATAGGCTTAAACCTTTAAGCCTTCCATCCAGCGAGGAGCTCTGCACAGGCTCAGGGGCTGCCTGCATTGAGCTCCTTATGGATAAGGGCTTAAAATAGAAGTGCAAGTAGCCCCAAAATGCAGAAAATGTGTATTTCTGCTTTTCTGCTATTTTAGTTACAGCCAAAATGTTTGGGCTTTTTAATCTATAAAAACATTTACATGCAGGTTGGGATCTTGTATGCCAAGTCTGAGTCCAGAGTGAATTAATATAGCCAAGTTATACACTGCTGAAACCAGAGCTTTGTAATAGAAACTCTCTTATGCATGAATGACCCTGCTATAGTACTCATCATCTCTGGCTAGGATCATGATTTGCTTTTTCCCCCAAACTAAATTCCCAGTTATCAGTTTTCCTGTTCTAGATCTAATATTTAACCATGTGATGTTATAATAAATAACTCTCTATAATATACTTCAATAATATACTTTCTATGCTAGGCTAGAATATTTGAAGAATTTTATATAATCTCTGAAAACACTTGCCAGATGCAGTGTTTACTAACATGAGTATTCCCATTTATATCAGTGTTACTCCACTGAGATCAAACTAGTGTAAGTAAGAGGAGAGTCTGGCACATAGTTCTTAAAGAATCTTAGAAAATAGGGCTGGAGGGGACCTCAAGAGATCATTTAGTCCATCCCCACTGTGCTGCAACAGGACAGAGTGTATTGAGACCATCCCTGTCAGGTGTTTGCCTAATTTGTTCTCAAAAACCTCCAAAGATAGTGATTCCACAACTTTCCTTTGAGGAAAAATGTTCCAAAAAAGCCTCTCAGATGAATAAATTGTATTATTTCTACTAAAGCTGATTGAAATGTTTTTATTTTTTTTATTTTTTTCCTGAAAAAATGTCATGCCCTTTTGATTACATAAAAAATAATTAAAAGATTATCAAAATGGCTAACCAAAAATTCTAAAACTTTTTATTAAAAACGGTATGCAAATTTTCAAAAAAAACCCTCTCAGAACAAAAACAACTTTGAAATCTTGATTTTTCCCCCCATAAAATAGGCTTTTATTTTTCAGCCACCTCTAAGTTGCACCCACCAGTGACTGCAAACATCCAGATCAGATGGTGATGGTAATAAGTTGTACACCTGATGATAGTAAATGTTGAAGGACTGGGCCCTAGATTCTCCTAGTACAGTAAGCATACTGGCCGCATTACAAACTCAGCAAGACCTGACATACAAACCTGGACAATAAAACCTGTTTTACCGAGAAAGTAGATTGGCCAGGACATTGAGGTCATTAGCTGTTTTATAGCATCTTTAGCTGGGACATCCTCCAGAGACAAACAAGTTTAAGTCTAGGGTTCCACATTTCTCCTTTTCACAACATGTTAAAGTTGTATCCAAAGTAAATGCAGAACTTAGTAAAGGCCCTGAAAACTTGCAAAATGAATATTCTTCAAAATGTGGAGAGGTGGCCCCCTAGAATTTAATATCACATCCAAGAATGCTGCCACAGGGTTCTTTACTCACTGTTGGGGTGACTCCTTGTAGCTGCTGCACTTGGGGAATAGCTCTGCCCAGTCTAGCACCCCTTTCTGTCTCTCACTCACAGTGCAGCTTCTCTCACGCTGCAGGAGTTGCAGTGCTTTCTCTTTGTGACTCCCTCTTCATAGCTTGGCCCTCCAGCCTTCCCCTTCTGGATTATCAACGTCTCACTCAACTGGCTGACCAGGTATTGTTCCCAGCAGCCCTTCAATTCAAAGCTATGTCACTTCCCCAGCGGCTGCTAGGGGAACCAGGCCTGCCCACTACTCTGGGTTCCAGCTCAGGGACTCTTGAATCAACAGTCAGGGTCTACACCATCCCAAAACTTGCTGCCATTTCCCTGAGCCTTTTCCTACTCTACCTCTATCAGGCTTCTGCTCCACCACCCCTCTGAGTAAACCCTTCCCTCAGAGCCAGGATCCTAGGGTTTCTATTCTTCCCCTAGGTTTCTTCCTTTCCCCCTCTAAGCCAAGAGAGTGACTTCAAACTTCCATACTGCAGCCCCCTTTCTGTTGCATACTTCCTCACTTTATACTGCCCCTCAAACACTCCTGCTTTGCTCCTCAATCAGTGCTTGCTTACCAAGCCTAACTCGTGGCTTATCTTGTTACTTAGTCGGGCTTTGTAGCCACATTAGCTCTTTCCAAGCTAGTGTGGGGTGAACAGATGCCATATGTAACAGTGCAACACCCTGAGCAGTTACTAGAACAGGACTTGAAACCATGAGTCTAGAAACAAGAATGAAATCAGATGAAGCATACAGAAGGATACTATCTATACAAACACTTCCACAGCCTGGTTTTTAGTGACTTCTCAGCATAGAGCTCTTGCTGCATTGAGTATTTAGTGGCATCCTTCTGTCATTTCTATGTCTGGAATTCTATTTCTGGTCCTGAAGTTTGCTTTCAACATTATTGATCATATAATCCTGCTCTATGACCCGGAACATGTCTGCCAACTGTGCTTCTTGTGTTACAAGTTTTAAAGTCACAAAGGAAAGTTACTGTCATGAGCTTCAGGAACAAGTCATGTTATATTGTTAGTAAAATGCATTAAAGTGCATTAGATCTGGCCCTTTGCCAATCATCACCTATTTACTTTTGTGGGATTAAATAATCTGAAAGTGCTGACAATAGATTCATTGTTGGCCGTGTGATATCCAATTATTCTTTTCCTTTGAGCCATAAAGTTCTGGCACTGACTGTATTTTCAACATAGAACCCACAATACATTCCTGAACAGCAAGAAAAGTTTGATGCTGAATTTTTTCTTATTGTGGTTGTCAGTGGTGACCACTGTAATTAAGGTTGGGGGAAAACACAGAAGCTGGAATTCAATTTTTCACCTGCTCATAATGAAAGCAAATAAAAACTATTTGTGGTAATTGTCAGTTCTTGGTCTCATCCTAATGTTGGGATTGGTTGGTTGGTTGTAAGTGGGAGCAAAATGAGTTCAGCTACTGTACAATTTACTTCCATTCCACCCCCTTTCCATGAAAGGAGCTCCTGTTAAAAATCCATAAAGCCTTTTCACTTCAATTCTTCAGATCCCTCCCTAAAACTTTCCTCTGCTAAAGTGCCTACAAATAATTCAACCACTGTCATGCAGCTGGTGTGCGGCTGCTACTACTTATGCTGATCAGTATTGTTTCACTGTTACCTTGTTGCTTCCTTAGTCCCTGTTCTGAAGAACTTACAACAGACAGACAATTTCTTTATTAAGTGTTTGTACAGGGCATAACACAATGGGACCTTGAGTCCTGACTGGGGTCCCACAGACTGACTGTAATTCAAATAATAAATAATAAAGATAAAGATAATATGAATAAAACCCACTTTTTCCTACATGTTCTAATTCAATTTTTTCCTGTTTTATAATTGAAAACTAGTTGAAGCTAAATCTAAAATAGATAAGTCCTTAATAAAGAAAGGACTTGAAACAGGAATTAATTCAGCAAAATTCTATGGGCTGTGTTATGCGGAGGTCCGACTAGATGATCACAATGGTCCCTTCTATTTTATAATCTATAGACATATGAACAATATGCCTCGATTAAGACTTTCTGGGCCAGATCCTCAGCTGCAGTAACTTCTTATAGCTCCACTGAAGTCAATAGTGATATGACAATTTATACCAGCCAAGAATCTTGTTTCCTGAGTTTAGGCTGCTCAATGGTGTTTTAGTTAAGGCCACCCTGGGCGGCGGGTGAAGCTTCCCCTGGGGGGAAGCTAGCTCCCTGTCCCGTCTCTTCCACCTGCAGCCCTGCCACTTTTGCCCATGGCTCCACCCACACTTCACCCCTGCTCCGCCCCAGTCCCCCTCCCTGCTCCGCCCCCCTGCAGCCACTCGCCACATTCCTCCTCTCCTCCATCCATCCCCTGCGAGGCTCCCACCACTGCCACATCCCTCCTCTACTCCACCCATCCCCTGCGAGGCTCCCACCACTGCCACATCCCTCCTCTACTCCACAATCCACTTTCCCCAGGGCCCCCACCACTGCCACATCCCTCCTCTCCTCCACAACACCACTTCCTCTGAGGCCCCCATCACTGCCACATCCCTCCTCTCCTCCACAACTCACTTCCTCCGAGGTCCCCCACCATTGCCACATCCCTCCTCTCATCCACAACTCACTTCCTCCGAGGTCCCCCACCATTGCCACATCCCTCCTCTCCTCCACAACCCACTTCCTTCGAGGCTCCCACCACTCGCACTCTACCTGTCCCTCCTCTCCTCCACCCACCTCCCCTTCGAGCCCCCCCCCGCCTGCCATTCCCTACATCCCTCCTCTCCTCCACACACCCCTGCCCCCACAAGGTTCTCACCGCCCACAGGGACATGGTGAGCAGGTGGCGGGGGAGTCTTGTGGGTTAGGGGGGTGGAGGAGAGGAGGGATGTGGTGAGCGATGGGAACCTCCAAAGGGGGGGGGTGGAGTTGAGGAGAGGAAGGACTCAGCCATGCAGTGGCAGGCAGTGGGGCCTCAGGGAAGGAGCGGCGCAGGGACGGGAAGAGGCAGAGCACAGATGCCACCATGGCCCAGGCATCCGGGCATCCAGTGGCAGGGTGGCAGTGGCAGTGGCTGCGCCAGAGGAGGCTTAGCCTCCCCAGGCCTATTATACCTGTTGCCTCTGGCCACTTTCATTCAAGAAAAGACAATTAACGATGCACTGCAAAAATTATCAATGCATTTTTAACTTTCCTTTTCTAGAAGTTCCAAATGTTGAGATTCCAACTTCAATTTAGCCGTGTTGCACACATACAGCATTTCCTGTTTTGTCTTATTCAGTTACAGGGTTTTGTGTTGTTGGTTTTTTTTTATGCCAGAAATTATACAGGAATATGGCCAAGTTAACAGTAGGGCAGAAAACATAACTTTTGGAATGTTCTGACTTTGAATTCTGAGAGCTTGACTTCTCAGCATTAACGTAACATAATAATTCTGTTTATTTCCATTTGATAATATTGCAACCTCCATGGCATGGTCAAGGTCCATGTAGCTAGACAAAACCTTCACAGAACGCTTCGGTTAAGCAGAAAAACCTCTCTGAAATTTCAAGTTTATTTTTACAGAGCTCTTGTGCAAATAAAAGAACATAAAACAACCAAAATCAATTCAGTTTCTGGCCACATTCCCTTTCTATGACTCGATCTTCAGTCACCAAAAACAAACTCCAAACCCTTTTAAAACAAAAAATAAAATAACAGAAATAGGGCAGCTCATCAGTCTCTAGTGTCGCCTAGTCTAACACCTGGACAGCAGGCCCCATTTCTCCCCTGAGTGACGTCTACTCTTTTTAAGGCTCTGAGCCTAATAAGGCTCAGTTCTACCTGATCACTCCCCAGCTGAGAGGACCTCCCTGAGTTGACTCCAAAATCTGCTCCTGAGATTTAACTAAAAAACAAAACAAAAAGTTTGGCTCAACAGGGGAAGACTCTATGGGCATCACTGGCCAGAGTGCATTATGGCTGAGGAGGACCAAACTCATACATTCCCTTATAGTCCTCTACAGGGGTTATTCCTATAAAGAAGGGCTGCAGAATTGCAATTGGGTATTCTTTAAGTGGGATTATTAAAATATGCTCCCATAATCTCATGGCAGGGAATGTCTCTCTTGCTATGTACTTGAACTGTGCCTAGCACAAGACCCTGAGCTCATTTGGGACCTTCAGGCACTACTATAATACAATTCAGTAATAATAATATTCTCTACACAATTATAAGGGGATCCTAGTTCTGTTTTACATTGACATAGAAACTTATGCACACTGCAGTTTATACATAATTGCACAAGTGCAAGTCTCCGCTTCGGGGACTTTCCTTATAACTAAAAGCTATTTTTATACCTAAAAATGAAAGTATGGTGAATACAGAGGGCAGCTCAAAATAGCACAGCTATAGTTCCGACTTTTTCAGCCTGCCACTGCTTATCTCAGTCTGAAATGCACTGCATCTGCCATCAAGTTTAGGCTACATTCAGATCCCACTGTCTTTAAGGCCCTTCACGGTTTGGCACCTCCTTATTTTTAGAGGCCATCATTTAATACACATTGCTCTAAACTGCAAGTTTAGATCACAGGATACCAACTTGTTAATGGTATCCAAATATTATCTGGGGTCCACGGGTCTTAGAGTGTTCCATGCATTTGCTTTGCTACTGTGGAATGAGCAGCTTTTTAATTTTTGTCTAGCCTCGTTGTCGCTTGTGTTTAAGTACCAGCTTCAAACACATTTGTTCGCTTTTGCATTAGATCCTCTCTGACCTGCTGATTTGTTTATTTTTGTTGTTGATTTGCCCATCTGCTAATGTTTGTTTTGTCATTTGTTTACTTCAAGTTAATGTTTCTTTGATTTTATTGTAGAGCACTATGAGGTCCTAAATGATACGGGCATGAATAAAAATAAATGATGGTTATTTATCATTATTATTATTGCAGTTGGCCAGGTCTTTAGCTCACTAGAGAGGCTGTGTGAAACTGGGGCTTTTGAATTGTTATTTTCAATCTTGGGGAGATTTCTAGTTTCCTTTGTATATTTTGCTGCAGTAGTGGAAAAGAACATGCTCCTCCCTAGTATTTAGCTATCTAATAAAATTGTGTTTTGACTTCACCGCAGCATGTAATGAGTCATAGCAATGCGGGTAGGAATGATGGGTCACATTTTCAAAAGTGCACAGGTGCCTTAGGAGCGTAAGCTCCATCTTCAAATGTGACTTAGGCATTCAGAGCCACAGTCTCATTGAAAGTAAATGGGACTTAGGCTCCTTAGTCACTTAGGTGTTTTGAACATTTTATCCATCGAGGCTATAGCTAAGAAAGGAGCAAATACACATAAAGTTTATGAAAACCTTCAGTGTCTCTATGTACTTTCTTTTGGCAGTGCAGCAGCACAACATCTAAAATAACAGTGTGGGACTTACGGAGAGTGGAATAAGTAAAATCAGGCAGGTTGTAGGGAAAATAAATAAGATAAGACAAGATAAAATTAATTTTCTATTTCCTCCACTAATCACATAAGACCTTAAAGGCTGAATCATCACTATGAACCCTATAACTGACTCATCTACAAGATTTCCTATTTGTGTTCTGAATTCTGGTGAATTTTTCCACATCCTCCTTCTTCTTTAGTTTTAAAATTTGGAAGCATTGCAGTTGGAATCCTTCATCTGCTGGTAAAAGATTTGTCCTATTAGTGAGAACACAGACCCATTTCTAATTCAGAACAGTTCTGCTACATATTCTCTAGTACCATTAAAAACTGCTGATTAACCAATGGACCAATGGATCTCCATGTGCTATGCAGCTGTCACATCAGATGTTTTCTCTGTCACAATTGGTATGTAATTTTGCTGGGTTTAAGTGCAGAAGAGGGGCATTTCCTTGTGATAGTACAAATAATTCATCATTCTCTATGGCTCAAGATTGCTATGAGGAAGAGAAATATCTCACAGTTATACTGTGGTTCATCCTAAACCTGACAAGAGAGCGGCTGGCATATATAGTGGAAGTTTGATAAAATATTTTAAAATCAGACATAGAAAAAGAATTGCAAAAGAAATACTTCTTCAAAGTCATCTTGTGCTGAATTATTTCTCTTAGTTAAATTCTCTGTTAATGTATAGAAACCATTGCAGATCTTCCATGAAAGGTGTGTAAAAACAACATAATCATTCATTTCATAGAAAAAAAATGTTTTCATATATGTTTTGTTTTCTAATTTTTTTTCAGAAACAGAGAGAATCATGTCCTATAGAAAACAGTATAAAACAAACGTTGCAAGCTTTGCTTCATTATGTGTTACATTGTAGTTTTATGCATGTACGCTGTGTGAACAAGAGGGTTAAAAGTTAAACAGTAGCCTAAGGCTAACACACTTGGAAGCTGAACAGGTACAAAATAGGCTTTTGTTGCTTTCAAACTATTACTGTATGTCTTTAGCAGAAACTAACATAACAGGCATCTCTGTGTGCAAAAATGTATTTCCTTACTGTTCCAGGTATTATGAAATGGGGCTATTTTAATAGCTGAAGTGCCCATATGACCTTTAATCCAAAGTCATAAATTTGTCAGTGTCTGAAGCTGGCAGGATATCACTCTTAATGAGGCTAGTTTTTAGGACTTTGTATTTCAGGAATACTAGCTCAGAGTACTCAGAGGGTAACCTAAAATTAATTCAGAAGTACAGTACTGGTAAATCATTATGGAAAAATAAATTAGGAAACCTAGTGACTAGAGCACTATTACAATTTTCAATAAAGTAATGGAGAAATGGGGAAGGACCGCAAGATCAGATTATTCTACTTTTCATAAAATGATAAATAACTAGTAGTCATGTTTATGTATAATGAATTACAATCCTGCTACATTTACCTTAGTAACATTTTACAGAGGTTGTATTTTACTCCCAACTACCAATTATGTCATCATCCTGGCATTTACCTGGACATAATGATACACAGCAAACCCATTCTTGTAACATAATTCATTGCTTAAAAGTGTTTGTAAAGCTATACAGCATCCTATATACACATAATGACTTGGACATTGCTATTAAATTTTACAGATTAAAGTTTAGTAAATATTAAAGTCTTACGCTGGTTTCCATGTTTCTTATTAATCCTAAAGGAAAAGATGTTCAGCTATTTAAATGTTAATAACTATGTAACCCCCCCCCCATCAGAAAGCAAGCAAGCAAGCAAGCAAAAAAGAGAGACAATGTAATTTGTTATACAATACTACACAATAACACATGTATCCTTGTAACTTAAGTGCTAAAACACACAGGAATTTTAATGGTTTATATGGCACATGATAAGACATATTTACCACCACAATATTGTTTTTGACCATTAAACACCAAGATGAGAAATGCATACTTTTCTTCACACCTTTTTATAGCAGTTTTCATTTCTACAGAACTCAAAATCCTGGTAAGAAATATCTATTGTAACATTATCTTACATTTATTCAATTTAATTTCAGTTTGAGAAGGATAGCATATAGATCTTTTTATAAGCTTGTAAGGTCACCAAATTTAAATTAAAGTGACCTCTTTTAAAGCACATTAATAAAAGTACTATGCAGAGGGAAATTTAATATGAATGGTTAAAATGCATGGAATTCTGATTTTACTGTCAAACAGCTCAATTAAACAAATTGAATTTTTAAGCAACAAAAGGGAATTGAATCAAATTAGAAACAGAGTGGGATCTGAAATGTGGACATTTATGAGTGATAGTCACAGGGCCCTCCAGCAGCGAGTTTTCTTTATTTGTTGCCTCAGCAGTTAGAAGGGGTTGGCAGGCTGCAACACAAAAGGATAAAAATGTTCACCATTGAAACACAGTTTTTGGCTCCCAATAAATCATCTGTCACTTCATCACAGCCCAGTAGATAATGAGCAATAAAGTTTTCACACTCAGGGAATGAGGAAGCAGACACAAGAAATACAGCTAAAGCTGCTGTCTTCCTTTTCTGTAAACGCAAGGTGCTTTGTGTAATAAATGACCTCTAGATTTTGGGGAAAGAATAATTCCAGGATTTGTAAAATAAACAGTTTGATGCATTAAAAAAAACACCCCACAGTCTGATCACATTACCTAGATCCTTTAATGAAAGAAATAATGACTTGCATATACATATGAGTATACATCAGGAAATGATTCCAGGCTGTACATTAGCCTTAAAGTTGTCTGGCTACTGTTAGCAGCGAACACTGTCGGCAATACAATAAAGTAGTACAGTAATTTGAAAAGTCACTATTTTAAGAAATTTGGCAGGCCATATTAATTTTAGTTTAGAGCCCAATACTTGAGATTTCCTCAACTACCACTCCAGTTACTGGGGGTTGAGAGTGCTCAGCATCTCTCTGGTAGATCTCAGCACTTGCAGAACTGGGCCTCTACAGAGCTGATATATATATGATTTAAATGTATATAGCATGTCAAGATAAAGGTATATTGTGGGAATATCAAGTTCATTTCAATTGGTCATATTTTTACCTGGATATTTTAAGTAAAGCTTGGCTTATTTACAGAATTCTCCCTTGCTATGCTATTTCTTAATTGCTGTACTGGTGAATACTTTGCACTTGTTGATGTAACAACACCAGAAAAATTGTTGCTTCTAAATTCATGATCACTTTTTTACTCTGAAGTTTCAAGCCATTTCAGATCACTCGGCGTTCTAAGCAGGCTCATAATTCAAATTTCACATCAAAGACACTTCAGCAGGGGTACTCTGGATGGCTATGTACAAAGTCTAGCTCACTTGCAAAATGTAAAACTGAATATCAGTTAAAAAGTAACAATGTATCCCAAAAAAACCACATAAAACATATCATACATTGATTAGCATTACTTTATGCCAGCATTTGAAGTGATTTGCAGTAAAATGTCAGACATTCTTGTCATATGCAAATTGACAAATTAATGCTTGCATAATATGTCAAGGTAGAAAAATATGCAAATAAACTTTGGTACAGTATGTATTTTTGTCATTATCTTAAATAGCTAATTAGCAACATGAAAGGAAATTGAACTCTCCTATTTTCTGAATTGTATGCCAGCTAAGTAAGCACGAGAGTATGTTTATTCTGTTATGTATAAAGATGAACAATTAACAGATATGTTTTACTGCACTACAAGTAACGGTCTGCAGTCCATAAAGGTCATTTACTGGCTTACATAGTTAAATGTTTAGGTAAAGGTAAATTAAAATAATAGATTGACAATTATAAATGAAAAAGCCAAATTCTACTCTCTGTTACACTCACATAAATCCAGATCAGTTCCAATGACATAAATGGAGTGAGTTGCTTTGGATTTACATCTGTGTAAGAAAGAGCAGAATTTAGTCCCAAATGTCCAAAATGGATATTGAAGTCAAATATATGAAAAAGACTTTTAAATAGCTCAAAATCTATATTGGTTCATTAAAAAAGCTGAACATTCTGTGTGGAGGTCCATTCTGTATTCTCTCTCTTTTTTTTTCATATTAAAGTTGTATTATTTATACCTAATGTAGTTACGTTGTACAATACACAATACACGAGCAGAGTTTGTTTAGCAACAATGGTGAAAAAATATTCGCTACAGGGGCAGTCTGGCAATATTGCTTGTTAAGGCATGCTATTTGTAAGCAAATTTATATGAAAACTATGCAATGTCTAATACTAAACTACTCCAGCCCCAGACTGAAGGGTGATTTTACAAACGTCCTGCAGCACTCAATCATTCCTTCATTTTAATGTCTTTATTTTATGATTTTGTTGATGAAATACTACTTACCCAGTGCTCAAAATTCCTTTTAGGCTGCAGGCACTGGCTAGTTGACATGGCAAGCAATATTTTACAGCTATATATTTCAGCTTTCTCTGTCCAAGTTGGAGGACACAGTAGCCAAGATGGTTTTTCATAGTAGAAATATATTTTCATATTTATTTATTGATTTGACTAATGTATCTATTTTTCAATTCACATGCTTATGTTTCAATCCATTAAAGTGATTCATGTTCAAATAATATGTTATTGCAAGTACAAAGAGGAGATAAAGCCACTGTATACTGGCTATAATGCAAGAAGAAAAATAATAAAAATCCATTGCATGATTAAATATAGTTTTTAATCCCCAAATGATCAAAAGTAAAATGATGTTTTTAATTATTTTTAAATAAGTTTTTTTTTAAAGTAAGATGCAATTACTTATGAAATAAGTTCTCAGGAAATAAATATTCTGTAGATATTTCTTATCCAGACTAAGTACTCAGTGTAAATTTACCATAAGGCATCAAATTACCATCAAAATAAAAATTCAGAAGGGTTTTAATTATTTAATATAGGGAATTGAATGGCAATTGGTAATGAAATGTTGAGCCTTTCACCTCCAGGTCATGGGTTGGAATACAGCCCAGATAGATAGTGGCCGGAAGTTGTAATTACAATAACTCGTGGCTGTTCAGTACCTCGTGTTAAATGAGTTGTTGGTCTGAATCCAGTTTCTAGTGGGCAGATGTCCACATTAAAAAAACAACAATATGCCATCTATTGGAGGTCTCAGGAGAGAGGCCAAGATCTGAATGGGCATGAAAACTGAACTACCCTTTTACACATGTAGACCCTCTGAACAGGACTCAGGCAACCTTGTAGTAGAATCGGAGCATTCTGAAATTTTGGAGGGAGGTATCCTCTTAATTTCTCCATCTCCACCTGCTGCAACTCCTGTTTTTCCCCACCCTTTGCCCTCCTTATCCTGGGCTCCACCATTACCTTAGTACAAGCTCAAGGAATCTTAGGCATCAAATCCTCTTCTTTCCCCTGCCCAAGCCTGAAGTGGGTCTATGTGCAATAGTAGACCCTCTTCTCCTCACCCGCTAGGCTTCTCTGAACATATCTTCACCAGCTACCTTGCTGCTTTCTTGCCTTCCCTCCTGGCTGCCCTCCCTTGTATACTGTTGTGCTTCAGAGAGGTGGATGGATACAGTTAGCAAAGGGAGCAGTATGAAGATGCAAGGAGGAAGAGTCCGGACCTCTAAAGAGGTTAAAACTACAGACAAAAAAATATGAACAAACCTTCTTTTCCAACCCTGCTCCTAGGCATGAAGCAGGAAAGCCCAGTGGTGGATTTTCTTCCCCCACATTCCCTTCCTGGATAATAATAGGGTTGTAGAATCCTAGTAGGTGCTCCTTTTTATTTCTCCTTCCTGCCTCTGATTGACAGAGGTGGGAAACTCAACTGGGGAGCATATCCAGGCACTGCTGGTCAGGGAAAGAGAGGATAGCACTGCTACTCTACTTATAGGACTGGTCTTCTTTAAAAATCATGGAGTCCACTCTGACTGCTCACCCACCACCTTGCCATATAAGCCACTGCATCCAATTACAAAAGGCAAGCCAACTGAATGATTCTGCCAACATTAACAGCAGCAAAATAATTAACAATGTTGGCATTAACTTGTCATCATTATGTTCCAGAAGTAACATTGTATTGGGACTAATGGAGGCGGTTTATACCTCCACTTGGAAAGTGATCACGATAATAAGTTTAATGGGGTGCTTGCACTTCCTAGAGCCCCATAGTAACAACACCCTGACTGGTCGGGAAACTTGATTTTGCGGGTGCTGATATTAGATTGTAAAAGTTTGGTTTAACAGCTTGCATGATCACTTAGCTATAGAAAAGCCACACATCAATAAGAGATAGGTCTAGACAAGAATTCTGGATCCAAAGCTCCTGGAACTTTGCAGAAGTTCAGAACCACATCTAGATTTGGATTGAACTTCAGGATGAGTCCAGTCTCTGATGGCACCCCCTGACTGCATCATCTACACACTGCACAGCATTAGGAATAAAGTAATCACTGGCCTATATTTTCAAAAGTTACTAATGATTTTGATGTTCCCAACATGAGGCACCTTGAAGGGGCCCAATTATCTCTAGTATCCTGGGACCAACTCAGCTCCAGCAACACAGCAAACAAGTTCCTAATGTCAATTTAACCTAGATATTGTGTGAGGTTTTTTATTATTATTTATTTCTGTGTAGTGTGTTGGTGGGGGTGGGACAGAAGGTGGCAGTACAAACATTTAAGCTCTTTCACCCACTAGTGCTAGAATGTTGGTACTGCTCCCTAGAGTTGAACTTCTGGGACATCATAACACTGTAATTCTATCACTGTGTCTGTCTCCTTTCCTTTCCTTAAAGAGGAAAACTCCAGTGGATACCAACCTGTTTTTTCTTAACCCACTGCCCCCATTCTCAGATAATCTATTTCTGTCACTTCTACCCCGTGTCTCACATTCCCTCCACCCTCCAATGCTGGATACCTCACTTGCCCTTTCTAGACCCTATTTTGTGCTATCCACGAGGGTTTATTGGTGGTTGGGGAACCATAATAGTAGCTCACATATGAGCTAAGTGAATTAACTCAGCTCCTGCTCTTACATATATCAGCATTCCAGCCAAGCTAACTCTTCTCCCACACAAACCAGTTAAAGCAATATTACTGTATCTACCTGGCCATCGCTGTAATAGCTCCTCTGGAGATGTTCTGCTATATCACATCTAGGAATGACAGTGACCATTTATTCATCAGTTTATTTTTTCTCTTCCTCCTACTAGCTGTTCCTCTTGCTTTTGCTGTTCTCTGAAGAGCCTCTTCTCTTTTAGTAGCTACCCCACTCCAAAGGCCTGTTTCTTCACAAGATTTCCCAAAGACATTCACTCTCTCTTAGGGCTTGTCTACACTACCGCTGAGTTTGATGTAACTTAAGTCACTCAGGAGTATGAAAAAAAACCACACTTAAAGTGGTCTCTGCACTGTGCTATGTCATCAGAAGACACTCTCCTGCCAACATAGCACATCTTCACCAGACGTGCTACATTGGCGCAGCTGCATCAATACAGCTTTGCCGATGTAGCGCGGTTGTGAATACAAGTCCTTAGTGTCACTTTGCTGTCAACCATCATGCCCAGCCCTGCACTCCCAATAAGACCCTTCCTTCCACACTCACTCATGGTACAGATAATGATCTGACTGTCCTGAGATCCCAGCTACAGCCCTGACACAAGACTATTACAACCAATCAACTGTACCCTGTCTTACTAGGAGTGTGTATGTACACCATGTCACAATCACAGAGTTACCTGTAACTGTGAGTCTGGTTAATGCTGACTGGTGACAAAACTGGAGACCTACATATTCAATGTATGTATTTCTAAGGTGTCTTTAATTGTGGTATGTAAGCACCAGGAGATGTATGAAAAATTTCACTATAATAGGACTTGGGATCCTACATATCAAATTCACTTTTAAAATGGTGTTTAGCCATCTGAATCTCTTAGGTCTTGAAATGCAGAACAGTGCAACACCTAAATACTTTTAAAAATCTGGGCCATAGTGCTTCACAGCAACACAGTACCCCAATAAGCAATCTCCAAAACCCCAGACCAGAGTCTTCGCACTAAGGGCATGTCCACACTTGCCTCTGGAGCAATCGATCCAGCAGGGGTCGATTTATTGTGTCTAGTAAAGACGTGATAATCGACTCCTGAGTGCTCTCCCATCAACTCAGGTACTCCACCAGAGCGAGAAGCATAGGTGGAGTCGACAGGGGACTGTCAGCATTCGACCTACCGCAGTGAAGACACCGCAGTAAGTAGATCTAAGTACGTCGACTTAACTTAGCACAACTTAGATCGGCCCCCTCCCCTCCCAAGTGTAGACCAGGCCTAAGAGTTAAACAAGACAGAAAAAAGTACATCACTGCACTGTTACTGTCAACACTGAACTAAATCCCTAGCCACAACCATGGCAGGGAGACAGTTAAATATGTCAAATGAAGATCTGGCCACTTCCTTCCCAGCTGGGACATGCACTCACACACCACACACGATTGGTGGTGGAATCTCCATCCTTAGAGGTTTTTAAGGTCCGGCTTGACAAAGCCCTGGCTGGGATGATTTAGTTGTGGTTGGTCCTGCTTTGAGCAGGGGGTTGGACTAGATGACCTCCTGAGGTCTCTCATAACCCTAATCTTCTATGATGCTATGATTACTTTGCATGAATATGATGATAGAAAACTAATTTTAAATTTGACTCAAACCAGTAATTTTACAAAGGCCTGATTTATCTATCAGTGATATCTCAGGCAAGGCTTGATTTGAATATATGACAAAAGAAAAGCTTTAAATGCCCTCATCCTGCCAGCCTATCTGTTCTAAATCCACAGACCGGCTCCCACTGAGAGAATGAAAGGACCAATGGCTTGATTTTCGTCCCATTCTTCACTCCAATTCACCCAGTCAGGGATTTTAGAGGAAGAGTTCCACTTAGTTGCGTCACTTCTGTTGCATCAAGAGCTAGTTTTTTGTTTTGTTTTTTTGCATATCATGGCTGGTGGGAGAAAGAGGTGCGGTGAGAGACTATAAAGGGGCGACTGGGCTTAGAGGTGTTAGGCCAGATTTGTAAAAGTATTTAGGCAACTAAAGATGCAGATAGGCAATTACAAAGGGATTTTTAAACACATCTACGTGCCTGACACCTATTGAAATCTATGGGAGTTGAGTGCCTAGACACTTCTGAAAATTCCACTTGGTGCCTATCTGTATCTTTATGTACCTAAATATCTTTAAAAATCAGGCCCTTAGTCCAGCCATAGCCAGGTTAGGAGAGAGTGTTACTAGATCCAGGCCCTACCTGGTTTTACTTTATGTCTTTCCGGATAAATGCAGCCTGGTTACATACTGTAGCCTATTTTTTCTCTGTGGTCAGTTTTTGTTTGCTTTGTTGTCTATTAAACTATTACTTTTAATCAACAAGAAGGACTGCTGCAACACTGGTCCAAAAGGAGAAGCCCAAAGTCTCACAAGTTGTCACCTAGAGCAGAAGTCAAGCCCCACTGGGTATTGTAGTCAGTAGTTTTGTTTCTGCAGCTAGAATAAAGTAGTTTTATAAGCAGGTGGAATGTACCATCAATTGCTTTAAACAAGGGACAAAATATTACAGTAGTGGCTCTGAATCATTATGGACCTGGCCCTGATTTGAAAGGTGAACTGTTTCATTCCCAACACCAGTCACCTGAGCCATCCCAGTGCCTTCAGCTATTGAGTGTTATCCCTATCTTTCTATGCAGTGTCCCACTCTGCAGTATATAAAGCAAGAAGACACAAATTATTGATGACCACTGTCAAGAAATCCTGAGAAAATACAAAACGTGCTTTAGGCCCATGTCTTCTATTAAGTTACTGTAATGATTGGCAGATACCTGTTTATATGATAACCTCTGATGTTTTTCCATACACATATGCACCAACACAGTACCATAGTAAACTTAGCACCAAATCATATGCACACTCTCTTACACTGATTGTCGTAATAATCATTGTTATAATAACAGACCAGTGAAATAAACACCTCTCCTAATTATAAGGATCAAATGAGATTTTATTGTGAAACAAGAGACATCAAGCTCACAATAAAGTTTGCTTTGTGGCATAATATCATGATACAATGAAAACAGAGAACAAGATGAATAATGGCATAATGGTACTGTGTATGTTTTAATTAGCTAAAAGTAACCAAATGAGGTTTGCCACTATTATATTAAGGTCAGATCTCCACATGGTTTCATCAACATCATATTAAGACAAGCAAGGTGATGCTAAATTGGAGTTTAAACCTAATCAACATAATTAAACAGAAAGTAAGAACATGTGTTTAAAGCTACACCTATTTTACTGATCATTCTATTTGCATGAGTCTTGCACAGTAAATATTAGCACCAAAGAAATGTTAATTAAATTGTTCCCATACAAACAGAACAAAAAAGCCTCATCTAAATTGGTATTTTTTTAAATGGCTGCACTACATCTTAGCCTTTTGTGCATAATCCATTTCAAAAGTGTATTCAAAGTATGTTAAATAGTCTAATACATTCCAATCTATTGACATACTGACATTTAATGTGTGGGAAAAGGGAAACTACAGTGGACTAAAAAAGTCATGGGAAACTATAAAAACAAACTGAGCATAATTTAAACTGATTGGATGCTTCCTTTTAAGAAGCTATTAGTTTCTAAATCCAAAATGTAGATATTGAACTGTGGTCAAGCTATGACTTAAATTGGAAAAACATATTTTATTATGTTTGAGTCTTGTAATAATGTCCTGCACAACTGATTCAGTGGGAAATTAACATTTTCAAAAGTGCCTAAGTGACTTAGGGTCCTAAGTCTCATTTTCAAAAGCGACTCCACTGGGAATCTCCACGGGGAGCTCCTATGTACTTTTGAAAATCCAGGAGCCTCTCTGCATCTTTAGGTACCTAAATACAGCTAAAAATCTTGCTTTCACTTTTGAAAGTAGGGCATAGGTGCTTTTGAAAATTTTATCCCATATCAATATACATAATACTCAATGTATTGGGTCTGAGGGTAAATCTACACAGCAAAAAAAGAGCAGAGACTCTCAGAGCCTGGATCAACTGACTTGGGCTCGTTCTGTGGGGCTAAAAACAGCAGTGCAGAGGTTCAGGCTTGGGCTGGAGCCTGATTATGAGACCCTTCCCCTCACTGGGTTTCAGAGTCCAAGTTCCAGCCTGAGCCTAAATGGCTACACTGCTATTTTCAGTCCCACAGCACAAGCCCTGTGAGCCCGACTTAGTTGACTCAGGCTCTGAGACTTGCTGCTGCTAGGTTTTTTTTTTTTTTTTTTTTTTTCCTGCTGTGTAGACTTACCCAGAGTCTCCTCTCAGGTGTAAATCCATTGATTATAATGGAAAAAGAACGAGGAGTACTTGTGGCACCTTAGAGACTAACACATTTATTTGGGCATAAGCTTTCATGGGCTAAAACCCACTTCAGTGGATGCATGCAGTGGAAAATACAGTAGGAAGATATATATACACAGAGAACATGAAAAAATGCGTGTTGCCATATCAACTCTAATGAGACTAATCAATTATGGTGGGCTATTATCAGCAGGAGAAAAAAAAACGTTTGTAGTGATAATCAGGATGGCCCATTTCAAACAGTTGACAAGAAGGTGTGAGTAACAGTAGGGGAAAAATTAGCGTGGGGAAATAGCTTTTACTTTGTGTAATGACCCATCCACTCCCAGTCTTTATTCGAGCCTAATTTAATGGGGTCTAGTTTGCAAATTAATTCCAGTTCTGCAGTTTCTCGCTGGAGTCTGGTTTTGAAGTTTTTTTGTTGAAGAATTGAGACTTTTAGGCCTGTAATTGAGTGACTAGGGAGATTGAAGTGTTCTCCAACTGATTTTTGAATGTTATAATTCTTGACGTCTGATTTGTGTCCATTTATTCTTTTGCACAGAGACCGTCCGGTTTGGCCAATGTACATGGCAGAGGGACATTGCTGGCACATGATGGCATATATCACATTGGTAGATGTGCAGGTGAACGAGCCTCTGATAAAAACAACAAAGAGTCTGGTGGCACCTTAAAGACTAACAGATTTATTTGGGCATAAGCTTTCGTGAGTGATAGTGTGGCTGATGTGATTAGGTCCTATGAGGGTGTCCCTTGAATAGATATGTGGACAGAGTTGGCAACGGGCTTTGCTGCAAGGATAGGTTCCTGGGTTAGTGTTTTTGTTGTGTGGTGTGTGGTTGCTGGTATTTGCTTCAGGTGGCAGGGCTGTCTGTAAGCGAGGACTGGCCTTCTCCCAAGATCTGCGAGAGTGTGGGATCGTCCTTCAGGATAGGTTGTAGATCCTTGATAATGTGCTGGAGAGGTTTTAGTTGGGGACTGAAGGTGACGGCTAGTGGTGTTCTGTTACTTTCGTTGTTGGGCCTGTCCTGGAGTAGGTGACTTCTGGGTATTCTTCGGGCTCTGTCAATCTGTTTCTTCACTTCAGCAGGTGGGTATTGTAGTTTTAAGAACGCTTGATAGAGTTACTCCTGATTTACATAGTTAAATGAAAGCAGAATCAGACCCATTAACTTTAGTTCTTTGCTTTGAAATATGAACTGAAGACATAAAACTCTATCAGTTTAACCAGCTGTAATTATCTTTATATTTGCAATGCACTGATTTATTTACACTTACTGTTTCAAAAAGTTATTGCTACATTTTGATGAGCAGTAAAGGTTCATAGTTTTCACTTTAATCATTTTTAAAGAAATGTCTTTCAAGCACTGAATTTTTCTAGCCATTGCATTTCAGTATCTACTGCAAAGAAAGGGTTAAAGTGAAAGGCAAATGGTCTGGTGTTACTGAAGCCCCAAATAATGAGCAGAATGCACAGTGCTCAGCCACAGAATTAGCCCTTATGAATACAATGTTGGCAAACACTGGCATTAAAAGGACCCCCAAATGAGCAAAGATGTCTTCCACTCCATCATGAAGAATTGTTCTCTGGAGTAAGTACCAGTGGGGAAATGCTTAAAACACTTACCATATGTGACTAAGAGGGGTCTAATTTGTCCATTTTGAAATTTTGCCTTTCTTTTGAAAGGATAGTTAATTTAAAGTAATTTATTTCATAGGTGAAGCTTTATTCTGAGTGGTTAATATATCACCCTTGGTTGCCTGAACAATTAGAAATTGTCACCCAAGAAAAATATTGCCGTTCATGTAAATAACTATTTACCTAAAGGAAATGGGAATCCACAAGAGTCAGCATACTTTAATGAGGCATGACAATAGGGAAAAAAAGCCAGTGGTATGCTGCATCTGCTAAAGCTGACATCGCTTATGGTAAAAATTGGCCAAAACAACTATTATTTGTTTTTTTCTTGTCAGAAATAATGCAGCTTGAAATTTTCAACAGGCAACATGCATCCAGACCATTTGTTACTTCTAATGGCCTAATTGTTCTCCTGGCAGAAATAAAAAATTAGGGCATTTATGTCATTTACCTAAATTTCTAATTAATGCAATGGTAATAGAGAAATTGGAACAGAAGAAAAAACTCTTGGGTGATAAATGTCTCTACTAGCCTTTACATAATTTGTCTTTGGTAACTTTTCTACTCTCTTTTTCTTCTAATCAGCAGGATGCTGATCACGGCATAGATGTTGTACAGGACAAAAATATATAATATGCTCCAATCCTGGAGAAATATGACTTCTGCCACTTTTACTGTTGAAACAAAGCACAGTGAAAGCAATACTTGTGAAAAAGGGAAATGAGTATCTCATAAAGAAAGGATAACTTTACAGTAGTTAAAATCCAGAAACTCTGTACTCACACAAATGCATGTACCCTCAGTACATTAATATGACATTGGGAATCTGCTTTACACTTAAAAACAGCAACAAAATTGAAGGATCAGGCTGTCTTTCTATCCTTAACTTTTCCCACTGTGCTGTACCCAACTGTATAATACATAGCGTGCAAAACACACCATGCAATGATTGGAGACCCACTCCAATACTGACACACAACAGGGTGAAGGACAAAGTAAAACTTTACATTTGAATTCCATGTGCTAATCAGGATCTCATGGGGTTTTAATTTAATTTCTTCATTCTTAGAAATCAAAAGAGCCTTTGAAGTAGTTTGATTTCAGCCTATGCCATTGTGCTTCATATTGTTTCAGCGTGAAGTGTGTCAACATGCACTGATGCACTTAGATTAATCTTAAAACCATCTTTGAAATATCACTAAAAGTGCCTGGGATTTCCTATGTTGAAACACCTTTGAATGCACAGCACTATGTTGGTCTTTATTGTTGAAATGTTATTGAACAGACAGTTGATGATCTATATACTATAAAGATACTTATAAGTGGATCTTTGACTTGACACAGCATGTTAATCTTGACTATAGTACTGCTGTTAAAATACAGGTATCCAGTGATGCATGCAAGCTGAAATTTCAAGGTAATTAAAATGAAGCCATAGTTAGTTCAGAGCTGGAGTCTGCCCAAGATTCCAGGGGGACATACAAGAAAGTTCTAGTGGAGGTGGGGAGTGCATGACAGTGCTGACAACACAGATGTTTCCTTTAATGGAAAAATCCTATAGTATGTGATAGGAATTATACAGTAGGGTTCTACAGAAATGTAATAGATTCCTATGTAAAGTACTCTAAATATCTTTTTAGAAAATGATAAACTTGCTATAGATTTATACAACTATTCTACAGCAAACTGAATCAGTAGGATACTTTTAAAAAATTCTATAGAAAGGTTATAGTTTTCTACAGTACTTTCTATAAGGGCCAGACTGAAATGAGGAGACTGAACAAAAAGCAGATTTGCTTGAAGTTTGAATCTCAAATCTAAGAGCAGGAAACCCTCAAAAAAAAAATCTGAAATCTTGATGCCCAAATTTGCTGAAAGTTTTGTTATATTGGGTTGGGAAAAGTCTTCTCGTAGTTCTGCCCTTTTAACCTGCTCCATCATCCATATCATCAAATGGTCTATGTTGCAGATACGTTTCCTGCAACTTTCTCCTGAATACATGACCACCACCCAAAGTCTGTCTCTCTGCAGGCTGCTTTAAAGAGATGTGAAATTCACCATGTTCCAGAGGTTGAGCATGATGCCTCTTACCAAGTGCCTCACCACCAAAATATGTCCCAAACAATATTTGGTCCTGTGAAATAAGAAGGTCATTCCACGTGTCCATCCAGGGCACATTTGCTTTCCTCCAGTGAAGCAGTCCTCTAGGCACATGTCAGAGCCATGCAGAGCCAATCCTACTTGTATATCTTATTTGCCATTTTGATTTTCCAAATACTGAAGTTCCTTCACAGCTTGAACCCACATTTAGCAGAGCTGGTCTGAGCTTGTCTCTCTCAGGATCCAGTCAATGGCATTCTTTGAATAAAGAGTCACTAATGAGTAATGTGAGCTGCTTCCTCTCCTCCATTTGTCCCCACCTGGGTCTGAATACTGTATACGCAGCATAAGAGTCCCTTTGGCCTGGCTGAGATATCAAAACCTTACAAGGGCTTACAACAGAAACCCTGGCAGAATCAAAACTTCAGCAGCACTAGCAGGCATTGCTAAAATAAGCAGTTACAGGCAAAGGTCATGATGCCTGCTAATATAAAGACTGTATTTTGTATAATGCATTCAAATGCCAGAGGGAGATAATATGATCCATTTGCCAGATTTTTCTTTTAGTTGTAACCCTAAAACCATTTTGGAATGGAAGGACCCACAAATCATAATGAGGTGGATGGTGATGATGCCATTGCCTGTGATAATGGTGTGACAGGGAGCATACCCAGGAAAACTGCACAGACTAAGTCTTAAGTTACAAGCAAACCAAAAAAAGCTGGTTCTTATATATATATTGGTGCAGAATAAAAGGAAAAAACGGATCCAACTTACCAATGTTAAAAAAATACTTTCTACGGTATCTCTTTCAATAATCTTTAGTTTTGTAGCTTATTTCATTTACAAACCCTTCAAAAACAAGCTTCCCAAACCTAGCACTTGGTACTGAAACAACAGAAGGCAAGCTATATTATACTGTGGGAGGACCACATCTCCCTACCAGGGAACAGTTTGTAGCAAACATAGCAAACAGTCCACAATATGAAAATGTATTTAATGCAATTAATAATTTAAGAAGTGAGAGCATGTGCTCTTGGAGAGTTAAATGCTTGTCAGAGTGATAGATGCACGCTTCACCACCAATACATTTCGTATGAAGAGCAGAGGGATTTTGCAAACTTGTGTTGACCTTGGGTTGCAGTATATAGGAGGCAGATTGCAAAGGCAGGCCTGCTTATGGTAGGAGAATGCGTCAGCTCTCAATTTACAGCCCTTTCCCCAATTAAAGGACTGTAAAAACATTAAAATTAATGCAGTCTTAACTCCAGAGCAGGCTCTACTTTCTTAATTAGTGCATAATTATTCAGTTTTTGATATCCTGGAAAATTATCACATGGAAATTATTTTAGGCTCAGTAACAATAGCAAAATCTCTCTCCCCCCCACCAACTCTATTAACATGTGGAAGTAATTAACACTTTATTACAGTGAAAATACTATTACTGCTAATGTTTAATGACTTTTGCCATTGCATCATAAGCAGGAAATTTAGAATACTATAGAGCAATGGTCTGCTATAAATATATTACAAAGATTATGAACCAGCTTCAGATTATTCTCAGCATTTAAGATGAGGATACTACATACAATAAATGCCATTGTGCAGAAAAAATAATTTTGTGATACCATCCAATCCATGCAGAAAAATATCTAGCACAATAACATTCAGTGTGTGCAGCATAAGAAACAAAGGTGTGGTACATATCAAAGCCTGTTGTTAATCAATTCAAACATAAAACCTACAGCACTAAGTTATTGTCTCATAACAGTTTAATACAAATTTCCAGTCAAATGAAAGTCAAAAAGTGTTGTGACGACATGTAGCTCCTCTTAAAACAACTTAAAATGAAGTAGCAGGAAGTTTCATGGGATTTATTGATTTCTGTATTTTTGTTATTTAGAGTGAATGTCTATTGTAGATTTCTCCTATACAGCTTAGAAATTATGCACCAGCTTTAGATGATTCACACTAACAGCAATTAAGATGCTGAATCCACTTAAGTGTCAAAAAGGTCAGTGCTCAGGAAATATTATTTCAAACTAGTGTGACAGAGTCAAATGCTGAATACAAAAGGTAGGAGAGAAAAAGAGAGAGATGGAGAAAGCTTTGTCTCTAGTTAAAGTCCTTTCCACAGCTGTGACAAGGGTACTATAGTTAACTAGAACTAGAGCAATGTTTACTAAAATGTTTCACCAACAAAATGCAAATAGAAAATTGTAGATAATATTAAGTTATTTTCCCAGAACAGCTTTATGGAAATTACCAGTCAATATAAAACAATGAAATACAAAGCTCTGTACAAAAATATATTATATATAAATATATAAAAAACAGAAAAAAATAATGACCCATAGCAACCTCAGTAAAGCTGCATCAAGTTGCATTTGGCTTATGTGTTCATTACGAAATTGTCAGGATGACAATTAATGAAGACAAGCATTAATCATGACACAATAGTCTCTAGAATTATTGTAAATGTTAATATTATATGTGGATGGATCATAAGAGTTTTCCCTTCTTTTCTTTTTAATTTGATTTAACCAATCCAGGTAGCTGGCTAATACTATGCACAATCCCAGGGGACACTTTGTTTTAGAAACATCCCCTGCATACATTTGCCCACATGCATTAGAAGATAGAATGAGAGTGTAGAACATGAATTACACTGTTCTGGAGCATCAGCATCTGGAGTGAGTGTGCAAGTAGAATTCATCTGAGGTGTACACAGATATACACTCCAGGATTAGCGTCTTGCAGTCACAAATGAAGCACAGAATCATACAATCGTAGGACTGGAAGGGACCTCAAGAGGTCATCTAGTCCAATCCCCTGCACTCATGGCAGGACTAAGTATTATCTAAACCATCCCTGACAGGTATTTGTCTAACTTGCTCTTAAAAATCTCCAATGATGGAGATTCAACAACCTCCCTAGGCAATTTATTCCAATGCTTAACCACCCTGACAGTTAGGAAGTTTTTCCTAATGTCCAACCTAAACCACCCTTGCTGCAATTTAAGCCCATTGCTTCTTGTTCTATCCTCAAAGGTTAAGAAGAACAATTTTCTCCCTCCTCCTTGTAACAACATTTTATGTACTTGAAAACTGTTATCATGTCCCTTCTCAGCCTTCTCTTTTCCAGACTAAACAAACCCATTTTTTTCAGTCTTCCTATAGGTCATGTTTTCTAGATCTTTAATCATTCTTGTTGCTCTTCTCTAGACTTTCTCCAATTTGCCCATATCTTTCCTGAAATGTGGCGCTCATAACTGGACACAATACTCCAGTTGAGGCCTAATCAGCATGGAGTAGAGCAGAAGAATTACTTCTCATGTCTTGCTTACAACACTCCTGATAATACATGCCAGAATGATGTTTGCTCATTTCCCATTTTGTATGTGTGCAACTGATTGTTCTTTCCTAAGTGGAGTGTTTTGCATTTGTTCTTATTGAATTTCATCCTACTTACTTCAGACCATTTCTCCAGTTTGTCCAGATCATTTTGAATTTTAATCCTATCCTCCAAAGCACTTGCAACCCCTCCCAGCTTGGTATCATCTGCAAACTTTGTAAGTGTACTCTCTGTACCATTATCTAAATCATTGACAAAGATATTCAACAGAACCAGACCAAGAACTCATCCCCACTTGATATGCCCACTGGAAACCATTGATAGTGGCAGCCATTAAATTCAGCATTAGCAACAGATTGGATGACGATTCCCTTAAGTCTGCAGTTATACTAAAATAATGTATAAGAAGAAACTGTGCTAGATTACTAGGCCAAGCTCGAAGGCACTCCTGTTTTGGGTCAGGAACAGCAGATGATTTGACGTAGGTTGTGACATGTTAGAATTCCTAATGAAAGAAATATGATAGTGCAAAATGACACAAAAATCACAGAACCTCATTCCCTGACACAGATCAATGAAAACATGAGTTCCTTTCTCAAGGTTACTGTAACAATCAGGTCACTTTGGTATTCTAAGGAGGAAGCTGACATCAATTAACCCTTCCATATCAGGAGAGGAAGCCACAACCTAATTTTCAATGGTTAATACATCAGACAGGCTGTCCATACAGAGTCAGAGAGAGTTTCCAGCTATATGGGACCCAAAGCTGGGAGAAACGATGGAAGCCAGCAATTCCACAAATGGAAGCTAAGTGGGTCTAGACAGGATTCAACAGTTATGCAGACAAAATAGCCAACAAAGGGGGCCATGTGTATACATTGTTCTGATGACCAACTGAAATCCCCTGTCATGTGAAACCTCAAATAAGAGGTAGAGATGAAGAGTTGAGTGAGGTATAAACTGTAATGAGCAACACACTCAACAGAAGCAAGCGGATATGGCTAGAACTGGGAAAGGTAACTGACTTGAATGAGCAGAGACTTTAAACAAACAGGAAAGTTTCCTTAGCTATATGCAATGTGGCAGTCAAGCAGAGTTGTAGGGAAAAGATCTTTATTAAGTAGGCTGAGTGACCAGAGTTATATAACTAATTCTATATCTACACTACAAGCTAAGAGTGTGGTTCCCCTGCTCATGTATAAATACTAGCTCACATGGAGATAGCACAAGTACAAATAGCAATGTTGTCGCAGTAGCAGAAATGGAGGCACAGCTGAGCCATGGTAAGTATGTTCCCACAGGTTTTAGGTAATTGTACTCAGCACAGGCCAGCCCTGCTGCCACTACCAGTGCTGTCTCAGCTACACTGCTATTTATACTTGCACTAACTTGATAAGAGCTAGTACGGATATGTGTACACAAGCTGGGAATGACACCGCTTGCTTGTAATGTAGACATAGACTCAGACTCTAGAGATTCATGTACAAGCAGCTTCGAGCTAGGCTTTCATTCCTGAGCCATGGTGACACACCTGAAACCTATTTCTACCTCTCTGGTTCCAGTCATCATAGTACAAGGAACATTTAAACCAGAGCATGGGTTTCAATGATTCTCCTCGGACACTGGTTTAAGTTTTACACCAGTGCAACTCCACTGACTTTGCAGGAGTTACATCTGATTTATACAGGTGAGATAGCAAAATCAGGCCAAAAAAAATAAAAAAAACACTGACACTAAAAACACATTTGAGGAGTCATTGCAAGCTAAAGACAAGTCAGTGTCATAATTTTAAATGTATTGATTATATCTATAACAACCAAGCTTCAAGGATCTTTTGTGGTGAGTTTTCCTCAGTTAGCCTGAGTTTTAAGGGATTTGTCCATTCCTAACAAAACATTTATTGCATTAATTCTCACACCACTTTGTGCTTACATTAAGGAGATGACTATATGAGTGTATCCCTGACCAAAATGGATTGCAAGTGAAAGGCCCTGTACTCTTAAGCCTAGGGCCCTCTTAAAACATCTGTTTTGTTTGTTTTCATGTGTACATTTGTCAGTACAGTAGTTCCCTACATACATCTAAGGCAACAACTTAAAATTTTTATTTTGAGTATTTTAAAATTTTCCCTCATTCCTTGTAATGTGCTTATTCCTCCTATGCTGTAAGAAGCATATGTGCCTCAGAGGTATTATAGTTACTACAGCATGTGATGAAAGTTGCCATTTTAATTACATAGGGGTTTGTTTTCAGTATAGAACTTTGTTAATTTGCACTGGGAGAGCCATTGCAGATTATCAGATTTTGCAAATTAGCTAGTAAGTGAACAAACAATAAAGACAATCATGGATAATGCCTCACTAAATGTATTTTAATTTAGTTTGACAAACAGTTCAGTTTTGAATTTTGGGTTTCTCTAGAAAGGGGCAATGTGAAAATGTCTCTGTCCTAACTCATCAGATTTCTCCATTTACAGTTAGAGTCATACCTGCTGACTTTAGTTAAAAATATGACTAATTTTACTAACTTTGATTCTTTTTAAACTTGTAGAGGTTTCACAGCTTCAAGAGAGACTTGGATTCTGTTTCATCAGGTGCAACATCAACCTAATTGTTTATTACATTCCAATCAGTTTCACCTATGCAACCCCTCTGCAGACACTTACATTGCATAGGTGTAAGTGAGGGCTGAATTCTTTCCATAAATCACTATATGATCTGCACTATATGACATGCAAAATGAAGAGAACCCAGCTTGACCCTCAAAGCCCTGGCTCAGTTACAGGATGAGGGTTTGTAGTCCTTGAATCTGGACCTTTGGGTCCCCAGACTGGCACCCATCAGCTTAACTGGCACCCATCAGCTTAACTGAATCCCTGGGAGACGGGACCCAACAAAGGACCCCACGCATGAAGCTCCAAATTGGGTGAGATGTCCAGCCCCACCGATTGGCTGGGATGATCTATTTAAACCAGATAGAGGCACAGGAAATTATTTTAGAAGCGAGGTGAATCCCTGGCTGGCTATTACTTTGGAAACTACCTACTTTCCTGACTCTTGAACCCTGTCTTCTCCCCATTCCTGGTTCCTGTCCTCCTTATCAAAGACCCCCATCTGTTCCCAGTTCCTGCTTTCCTGCCTCACTCCAGCTCCCTGCTCCTATGTCCTATCACTGACTCTGGCTTTGAGCCCCAGCTTGACTCCTGATTGTGTCTGGCTCTGATTTTTGGCTTGGCATCTGACTCTGTCACAGGCTCTTACCCCAGCACCAGTTCCAGGCTCCCAAATCTGGGAGGCATGACCACCCACGCCCTAGTACATACAGTTTGCTCAGACCACTACCAACTGCTCTGAAGGGGCCCATCTGAGAATGGACCCAGTGGAGTTCCCTATACCAGAAGGGGCATCAGCACTGCACGGGCAGGTGATCGGTCTCCAGGCAAACAACCTAGCATTGCAGATGCAGGATACACAGCTGGCCAGTGAGAATCAGGCATTGCAGAAGCAAATCTATCAACTCCACCCAGAAAATGCTGTGCTCTGTGCCCATCTGGCTGTGCTGGTATCTGCTATCCCTTTGCCTGAGCATTTTGATGGAATCGCTCCAAATTCTGAGGCTTCATGAATCAGTGCCACCTCTTGTTCTTGCTTTAACTTCAGATGTATGCTTCTGTCCATACCAAGATAGGCCTGGTAGCCAGCCTGCTGGCTGGGGAGGTGTTGGACTGGGCCTCTCCCCTGTTAGAAACCAACAGTCCAGTTCTGTCCAACTGGGGTGCCTTCCAGAGGGCAATATCAACCATCTTTGGCAACCTTACCCACTCTGCTAAGGCTGCCCTGTGGAAGCTCCAACAGGTGTCGGGCACAGCAGGCATCCTATGCAGCTGACTTCCACTGCCTTGTATCTGGCACAGACTGGAATGAGGCAGCCCAGTTATGTCACTTTTGAAGGGGTTTGTGGGATGAGGTTAAGGATGAACTCACCCAAGTCAAGCCCCGAACAGGTCTGGATGCCTTCGTAGATCTTTACCGATCCATCTATCTGAACTGATAATCGTCTATACAAGAAACGGGAATAAAGGAGAGGGGCATCGCAACTGTGCCTCCCACTATTACAGTGGCTCTCAATCTTTCCAGACTACTGTATCCCTTTCAGGAGTCTGATTTGTCTTATGTATCCCTAAGTTTCACCTCACTTAAAAACTACTTGCTTACAAAATCTGAGATAAAAATACAAAAGTGTCACAGCACACTATTACTGAAAAATTGCTTATGTTCTCATTTTTATCATGTAATTATAAAATAAATCCATTGGACTATAAATATTGTACTTACATTTCAATGTATAGTACATACAGCAGGATAAATAAGTCATTGTCTGTATGAAATATTAGTTGGTACTGATTTGGCTAGTGTTTTTTATGTAGTATGTTGTAAAACTAGGCAAATATCTAGATGAGTTGATGTACCACTGGGAGACCTCTGCGTACCTCCAGGGGTACATGTACCCCTGGTTGAGAAACAGTGGTCTAAACAGTTAGGTGAATCCCTGATTGGCATTTATTGCAGGCTTTGCCTACTTGCCTGTCTCCTGAGCCCTGCTCTTCTGCCTGTTCCTGGAATCTGCTTCCCAGCCTGTTTCTATTTCCTGTCCTTAACACAGACCCTCATCTATTCCCAGTTCCTGCTTTCCTGCCTCCCTCCAGGTCCCAGCTCCTCTGACACCAATGAAACTGACTCTGGCTTGACTCGTGGCTTCATTTCCAGCTCTGACCTTTGGCATAGCACCTGATTCTAGCCCTGGTTCTGACCTTTGGTGTGGCACCTGACTCTGACCCCTGCTTTGAACATGGCTCCAGTTCCAGGCTTCTGACTCTAACCATTAGGAAAAACACTGTTTGACATGTAAACTGAGCATGTAGGTCATGGCCAACACAGAGACAATAAACATTTCCCCACCAATCCACTTCTCCTAAAACTGCACCTACCACTGTGTTATTAAATACTTGTTTAGACATGCGGGGAGCTATAATCTTTTATGTGAGAGTTATAAAGCTTGTAAATTAGCAAAATAGGGCTAAATCACCTGTTCTCAATGTCTTTTGTTCTTTAACCCCAAAAAATGGCCAAACAATTCATCCAATGATGCAAAATCCTTTGGATTTACGTAATGGTAAAAAATTATAGGGCACTAAAATAGGATGTGCTAGGGGGCTGTGAGCTGTTCTGGGTGCTGATGGTGGCTCTTGGACAGATGTAGTGCATGCTGGTGGCTGGGTGTGATGTGGGCTGGTTGCTCTTGGGGGTACTTCCCCACAGAACAGAGAATAATACAAAAGTAGTTTTTCTGTTTGGAACATAGATCCTGGTTGAATTATTCAGAAAAGACTAACAATATCCAGCCCAAGAAAACTCTGAAAATTCAAGAGAAAACTAAAGAGCTAAGGGGCTTTTACATAGCAGCCAATTGTTATGAGTCCTTTTAATTAAATACAAATGAATTAATTGATATAAAGTACCGCTAGGCAATTATTTTGCTGATATTTGTTCTCTTTTGAGACACTCTTGTTTACTGCATCTATCATCTTCGAGAGCCTACCACCTAATTGTACGCTAACTATTTTAAACATATATTTAAAGAGTTAAAGCTAAGTTTGTACTGTAGGAAACTTTTACATTAATATCATATTTGTGTTAATGGTACGCATATTAGATCCAATAGTATTTACATTTTTTAATCCATCTCCCGTCCCTAGGCCATCATTGTACATGCGATATTGCATCTTAATGAATTTTTCTGGTTAAAGATTTTTAAATAAATGAATAAATAAATAAGTAATGAAACACTGATTTTTATCTCACTGTACACAAGTTTACTGGCTGATTTTTGCATTCGGATTTGCAGTGAATTTTTTCCTTTTTTTAATCCAATGATATCTGTAAAAGTACACAAATTAGAGTTGATTTATGAGCAGGCCTTTGGCAGCCATAAGAAGTTTACCAGCATCAAAACAACAATAGAGCAAAATGGAAGGACTAGCTTGTGAACAGTAATAGACATCCCTCCCAAAAAATTCACCTCCTTTAAATCTAGTTGAACATCCATTCTTAAACTTCTGCAGACTACATCCAATATGGTCTTGATCCTGCCACTGAAGTCTCTGGCAAAGCTCCCCTTGATTCAGTGGTGCAGAAGCTGGTCATATGTGTCTTGAGCCTTTTATAGATTCATAGATTCATAGATTCTAGGACTGGAAGGGACCTCGAGAGGTCATCGAGTCCAGTCCCCTGCCCGCATGGCAGGACCAAATACTGCCTAGACCATCCCTAATAGACATTTATCTAACCTACTCTTAAATATCTCCAGAGACGGAGATTCCACAACCTCCCTAGGCAATTTGTTCCAGTGTTTAACCACCCTGACAGTTAGGAACTTTTTCCTAATGTCCAATCTAGACCTCCCTTGCTGCAGTTTAAACCCATTGTTTCTGGTTCTATCCTTAGAGGCTAAGGTGAACAAGTTCTCTCCCTCCTCCTTATGACACCCTTTTATATACCTGAAAACTGCTATCATGTCCCCTCTCAGTCTTCTCTTTTCCAAACTAAACAAACCCAATTCTTTCAGCCTTCCTTCATAGGTCATGTTCTCAAGACCTTTAATCATTCTTGTTGCTCTTCTTTGGACCCTTTCCAGTTTCTCCACATCTTTTTTAAAATGCGGCGCCCAGAACTGGACACAATACTCCAGCTGAGGCCTAACCAGAGCAGAGTAGAGCGGAAGAATGACTTCTCGTGTCTTGCTCACAACACACCTGTTAATGCATCCCAGAATCATGTTTGCTTTTTTTGCAACAGCATCACTGTTGACTCATATTTAGCTTGTGGTCCACTATAACCCCTAGATCCCTTTCTGCCGTACTCCTTCCTAGACAGTCTTTTCCCATTCTGTATGTGTGAAATTGATTTTTCCTTCCTAAGTGGAGCACTTTGCATTTGTCTTTGTTAAACTTCATCCTGTTTAACTCAGACCATTTCTCCAATTTGTCCAGATCATTTTGAATCATGACCCTGTCCTCCAAAGTAGTTGCAATCCCTCCCAGTTTGGTATCATCCGCAAACTTAATAAGCGTACTTTCTATGCCAATATCTAAGTCGTTGATGAAGATATTGAACAGAGCCGGTCCCAAAACAGACCCCTGCGGTACCCCACTCGTTACGCCTTTCCAGCAGGATTGGGAACCATTAATAACAACTCTCTGAGTACGATTATCCAGCCAGTTATGCACCCACCTTATAGTAGCCCCATCTAATTTGTATTTGCCTAGTTTATCGATAAGAATATCATGCGAGACCGTATCAAATGCCTTACTAAAGTCTAGGTATACCACATCCACCGCTTCACCCTTATCCACAAGGCTCGTTATCCTATCAAAGAAAGCTATCAGATTGGTTTGACATGATTTGTTCTTCACAAATCCATGCTGGCTATTCCCTATCACCTTACCACCTTCCAAGTGTTGGCAGACGATTTCCTTAATTACTTGCTCCATTATCTTCCCTGGCACAGAAGTTAAACTAACTGGTCTGTAGTTACCTGGGTTGTTTTTATTTCCCTTTTTATAGATGGGCACTATATTTGCCCTTTTCCAGTCTTCTGGAATCTCTCCCGTCTCCCATGACTTTCCAAAGATAATAGCTAGAGGCTCAGATACCTCCTCTATTAGCTCCTTGAGTATTCTAGGATGCATTTCATCAGGCCCGGGTGACTTGCAGGCATCTAACTTTTCTAAGTGATGTTTAACTTGTTCTTTTTTTATTTTATCCGCTAAACCTACCCCCTTCCCATTAGCATTCACTATGTTAGGCATTCCTTCAGACTTCTCGGTGAAGACCGAAACAAAGAAGTCATTAAGCATCTCTGCCATTTCCAAGTTTCCTGTTACTGTTTCTCCCTCTTCACTAAGCAGTGGGCCTACCCTGTCTTTGGTCTTCCTCTTGCTTCTAATGTATTGATAAAAAGTCTTCTTGTTTCCTTTTATTCCCGTAGCTAGTTTGAGCTCATTTTGTGCCTTTGCCTTTCTAATCTTGCCCCTGCATTCCTGTGTTGTTTGCCTATATTCATCCTTTGTAATCTGTCCTAGTTTCCATTTTTTATATGACTCCTTTTTATTTTTTAGATCGTGCAAGATCTCGTGGTTAAGCCAAGGTGGTCTTTTGCCACATTTTCTATCTTTCCTAACCAGCGGAATAGCTTGCTTTTGGGCCCTTAATAGTGTCCCTTTGAAAAACTGCCAACTCTCCTCAGTTGTTTTTCCCCTCAGTCTTGATTCCCATGGGACCTTACCTATCAGCTCTCTGAGCTTCCCAAAATCTGCCTTCCTGAAATCCATTGTCTCTATTTTGCTGTTCTCCCTTCTACCCTTCCTTAGAATTGCAAAGTCTATGATTTCATGATCACTTTCACCCAGGCTGCCTTCTACTTTCACATTCTCAACGAGTTCCTCCCTATTTGTTAAAATCAAGTCTAGAACAGCTTCCCCCCTAGTAGCTTTTTCAACCTTCTGAAATAAAAAGTTGTCTCCAATGCAGTCCAAGAATTTGTTGGATAGTCTGTTCCCCGCTGTGTTATTTTCCCAACATATATCCGGATAGTTGAAGTCCCCCATCACCACCAAATCTTGGGCTTTGGATGATTTTGTTAGTTGCTTGAAAAAAGCCTCATCCACCTCTTCCACCTGGTTAGGTGGCCTGTAGTAGACGCCTAGCATGACATCTCCCTTGTTTTTTGCCCCTTTAAGCCTAACCCAGAGACTCTCAACACTTCCGTCTCCTATGTCCATCTCTACCTCAGTCCAAGTGTGTACATTTTTAATATATAAGGCAACACCTCCTCCCTTTTTCCCCTGTCTATCCTTCCTGAGCAAGCTGTACCCATCCACACCAACATTCCAATCATGTGTATTATCCCACCAAGTTTCAGTGATGCCAACAATGTCATAGTTGTTTTAGTCATAGGCTAGTGGAATTTTAGAGCAAATAGGAGTGATATGTCCATATAACAATACAAGTGCACTCTCAAACTGCAAACTGTTTCTTCCAGTGAATTGAGGGCTTGATCCTACAAAGTGCTGAGCATCTCCTGGAGGTGCAGAGGACATTCAACTCCCATTGGCTTTAATGCAAATTGAGAGCACTCAACACATCCAGGAATTGATCAAGCCCTTGCCAGTTCATTACTATTGATAAACTGCATGTATGTGTCTTTCCCCATATTTTCATATTGTGTATTTGAAAAAGATATCGGGTTGGAATGTCAGTTCATTTTTAAAGTGACTAAAACTATCTCAGAACTCTAAGACCAAGAGATATTTATTTACTATTGACAAACTAATTAACCAATTCCAGCACAAAGAGCATTGAGATAAAGATAACATGCTGAGACATGAACATGCATGTTTGAAGAACAGGCAAAAGCTTTCATGGTAGCTTTGCAATGTATGAATTTAAAACAAACAGCCCAATAAAAGTCATTACACAACTACTGGAATCTATCTCAATAAAATTATTTGTCATAGGCTGAGTTTGGGCAAAGCACCTACTTGTGTTAATCTTACTCTGTTCCTAAACTAGCAAATCAGCCAGAGGTGTTACTTCTGCTCCCACTGGACACTCAGCTAGATACACCCCTGTACACCTCCTGTACACACAAATAATGAGGCAGCTCCAATGGCTTTTTGTAGAGTAATGCAACAAATATAGTTGTATTTTTAAATGGCTTTGCTACAGCAATATTCCCACCATGCAGTGTTCAAAAACGTTGAGTCAGGCCCTCCAAAATCATGAGATTAATTTACAAATCAGAAGATTGCAAAAACAAATACATTTTTAGTTACCATCTATGTTCTGAACCTTTGGAATGCTTCCAAGTCATGTGTCCCAGCTTTTCTCTGAAACCATAAGAACTATAAACTTCCTTTTTTTAAATGAAAACTGAGATTCTTATATATTCATATGACTCCAAGACCTGGGGCTTTAAGAAAATCATCAGATATCACAAGACACAATGAAATCACAAGCACTGGCAACATGGCTACAGCATGTCCACACTCAGGGTTTGTTTTGTTTACCATTAACATTCAACTGAGCTGGTTTCCCTCACAAATATTTATGCAGAATTTAGAAATTGCACCTGTAAGTGCTTGTATTCTCATTTAATCAGGGGAACAATAATAATGTTGTGTGACTGATCTAGCCAATTATAACAAAGCAATGCAACTCAAACAGCATAGTCATGATAAACTGCAAGAGTTAAATTCAAAAAGGTATTAATTTTCACTGCATATAAATGGAAAAAAAATCTCTCCAGTATAGATGCAACAAAATTCCACATTCTGTTAAAAAATGGCATTCATGCTGCTATACATGTAAAATAAATGGAAGAATAAATAATAATAATTTTAAAATATGAATTATTAATTATTATTAATAATAATGAAAAATATATAAGCCAAAATGGTACAACGGACTTCCGGTACCAACAAACCAAATTGGGCAGAGGTATTCTGAGTGGCACAGCCACTCTTATCTTTAAGAAAGAGGTGCAGCCTGCAGAGACTGATCTCAGCAATACAATTCGTCTTTGTGACCCAAATGAGTTTTCACCTATCAAGATGAAGCATCTCCTCCCATAGTCTCTTCAGCCTGCACCTTCCTATTAAATATGAGGGCAGCTGCAATCTGCTCCCATTCATGTGCCAATTCAGAAAAGAACTTAAAGATGTGCTTAGGTCCATCTCCATTCGGGAAAAGCCCTAACACACATGCTTAATTTTAAGTATGTGCTTCTGTCTCAGCGATTTCAGTGGGACCTAAGCACAAGCTTAAGGGCTTTCCTAACTAGGGTTATATTACTGAATTGGTGCTTAGGTGCAACTTTTGGGCTCTCAGCAAGTTCCATTATGTTTTATCTTTTGGTCAAACCCCCAGGAGGTGGAGATGCAGGGACATGCTACCCAACACTGAACTGGGCACATCTACACATGTCAGTCATCCTCAGAGGACTTAACAGAAGTGAAAGCCATCACATGCCTAAGGAACCATTTGATCTCTGATGACTGTTATTTGCCTCTGACTGTGAGGCAGGCCATGTTACATTTCTGATGAAAGGTAGGGAAAAGATGAAGCCTCCAAAATTGTACAACCACCATACAAAGTTTGGCACAATTGGTGAGCAGCCTGTGAACAGTCACACAAGGATAGAGGGATGAGTGGAAAACTCTATACCCACACCCTTGTGTATGTTTGCCCAGGGACCACTCAGTAGCAGTCCCTTTGTTCCTTGTTCTTTGGGGAATTCAGGGATTATCTGCTCCTGCTACCCCTCTTCAGAGTAGGATTCTGACAAGAGGATGGGGAATAGGCAAATCATGGACACTTTCCTAGGGAGCAAACACACCAATCTACAACAGTGCTTCACACCATGTGTAAGAAACAGTAGTGGAGCATGTCCTGGAGCTGCATGGCTCTGTGCTCCTTGCTCCTCAGGACTGTGCCTTAAAAGCCCTTTGTGACACTGCCCTCTATTGGACTGAACATGTCAAACCCCTTCAAGCATTTCTAGGCTTTTTCCACTGACTAAGTTAGCAGAGCTGCTTCTTTAGCTCGCCAGAAATGGGCTTGTGCATCTGAAGTCAATTTTTCACAGTATAGCTCATGAGCTCCCTTGCATGAATAATGAAATTATTGCATGCCCTCACTTAACGGTCTAGCATGTTATAGCCTCTGCTACTGCTGCTGCTGTTTCCAGTTTCACTTAGGTAACATCCATTACAACAATTACTGAAGAATGGAGTGTAATAAGCCCTGGTAAGACAGACCAGAAGACCAGAAAACATGTCATATGATTCTAGTGAATAGAGCTGGGTAACCTTTTTGGTGTGAATGATTTTTTTCCTGAAAAATGAAAATTCACGTTGACCAAAACAATTTGTGAATTTGGGTCATTTCCATCCAATTGTTCTGGTCAAAATAATAACCAGAAAGACTGAAATGGCTTGTTTTGGGTATTTTCAAAATGAAATGTTTTGACTTTTTGTTTTGGAAGGACATTTCATTGAAAAAAAATCACTTCATTTTATTTTTAAAAAATTAAACAAATGTAATAAAACCTCAAAACTAAATGTTTTATTTTGGATCAAAATTTTTTTTTTTTTGGTTAACCAAAACAAAGAAGTTCAGACTTTTTCATTTTGCTGGAAAAATCAAAACAATTTTCTTTTCAGGTTGATCCAAACTATTTTTTTTCCAGTTTTTTGGTTTGGGCACTGAACCAAAAAAATCAGTTATTCACACAGGTCTATTGGTGAATAATGTCAGGGGTTCAACTTTCACCCTCCAACAGGCAAATGGTTCTAGATTTGGACAGATGTTGCAGCCGTTTCCTATTGTTTCAAAACTAGTCCACTCAATTCCTGCTTTTTATGCTGACCCTTAAAATCCATAGGGCAGGAATGGAGCTACACCAATGTCTACATGCTGAGGTGCCGAACCATGGTTAGTTGGAGTCTGGAAGATGCAGACTTGAAGATTAGTGCAAATTCACAGTATAGAAGGGAAGGTATTGACTTTGGTGAGAAGCAACCGAAATAAAGAATCTGGAGGGTCAAGAGCTGAAGCCACTAGTGGGAAGAAAGAGCTTTGAATAGAAATTATATCAATTATCAAGTGCTTGATCATCTGGAGTTTCTTCACAGGCATCCTGTTTCCTCCCTCATGCTTGTTACTATCACTCCTGAGAGTGAGAAAGTCCCATCAATCAATCATGGTACACTTGTATTGCGCATTTTATCCCATGTATTTCAAGGCTTCACAATACAATAAAATTTACAACTCGTGTAATTAAGAATATGACAGATTAAACAAATGAGACTGAAGTTCAGCTTTAAAAGCAAAAACTGTATCAGAGCAGACATTATGCAAGAAGAGAATTTCACATCCAAGTGGAGCAACATCTAAAGGCTCAGAACACAAAGGTCTCACCTGAGTAGCTGGGAACTTACTAAGAGACCTACTTTTTAACCTCAAAGCACAATTCAGGACACAAGGCATTAGAAGGTCACTAAGATTAATTGAGAGCAAGGGTTAGATGGAGATTTGTGGGGTAGCAGTACTGTTCCTAAGATTTTTTTTCTAAAAATATAAGATAATACCTCCTGCTAAAGCCTATATTCATGAAAGGTTCTCTGTCTTCCTAATGTATTTTTTTTCCAAGTCAGACAACTGAGTAGATGCAAATAGGGCTGTGCATGGAAAAACTTATCTATGAGATTAGAATTTTGGTTACAATGTTCTTGTCCGTTTATATATGAATATATGGTTTGATTCACACCCACTAGTGCTGAAGAGGAATGTGTTTAATTTGCAGCCCTATCAGTCAGTTGGAGTTACTGTGCGCTTGGGGAAATACATCCCTGGAGGGAAGGCCAATGATGCCTGGAAAGTAGAAAGGGGTGATGGTTGCAGCAGCAGAGGGCAACTTTAAGTTGTGGATGGGGCTTTATAGGATTCATGCTGGTGGAAGCTGCCCGGGGCATAACCACAAGAATAGGCATGGACAGCTTGTGAATCTGCAGCCACCCTTCAGGTGGAATTGTCATTTCTGAGAAACCTCTGCTAGCTTCTATAGGAGTAGAATCCAGCACAGACCCTAGAGTGAAGGAGCACTGTCTCCCATCATTACTAGGGAGAAAAAAAGGGGGTTTTAGCCCACTGGAGCCTTTCTGCCCATCTAAAATGTTACATAAAATGTGGGTTTTGCAAGCACTGTAGGTTTCACAAATGCAGAGGTTGTACCCTCAACCCCTAGAGCAGCAAAGCTAGACCCTACATTGCATCTGAAAGCTCCTCAAATCCCTGAAGCTCTGTAGTAGCAAAGAGCCTTCACAGGCCCAACACATTTTTAAAAATAAATTAAATCTTCCTGTTTAGGTTGGTCTACATAAAATTATTTAATGCTGTTTAACTTTGTAAAAAGATTCCAGGGCTATTTGGATAAGCCCTTTTCATTTATCAAGTGAAATAAACAAATATGCTGACTGGTATCCAGAAGCCCCTCCTAGATCAGTGCTGGACCAATGTGGTGTTCTGCAATGTCCCTTTAGCCAATTGGCTGTTCATGAGGGAGCTGATTCCAATTCTCATGCAGCCAACAAGAATGACATCATCCACAAATAAATCCAAATGTATTTAACTGTTTCACTGTTCAGTCACATACAGGTAAGTGACAGGTCAGCCTCATGTACTTGTTATTTCTCATTGAAAACCGTTGCTGCACAGAGGCTGCAAGAGGGGACCATCCCAGCAGACATTGTGAATATAAGTGATAGTGACTCTGACAAAAATCTCTGGGGTCATTTAACTGTAAGTGAATGATCAAAAGGGGCAAGTGTGCACTGCTGCTCTGCAGCTCCCACTGTGTGCTGTTACTTAGCAAAACTAGCACTGGCATGAAAGAAGTTTATTTGCCAGATTTGTATT
The DNA here is from genome assembly GCF_027887155.1 of Malaclemys terrapin pileata. Classification (NCBI taxonomy): domain Eukaryota; kingdom Metazoa; phylum Chordata; order Testudines; family Emydidae; genus Malaclemys; species Malaclemys terrapin. The sequence continues at coordinate 103,651,248 of NC_071511.1, read as the reverse complement.
AAAAGAAAAGCATTTGGCAAAACATGCAACTTTGCTTACTAAAGACTGGAATGTCGACAGTGTAATTTGTGAAAGACTTTTCAGTTCTGTATGGGGTATGAACAGTGACAACAGAACAAGTCTGGAATCAGAAAGTGGAGAAGAGATGAAGTTTTTCAAGGTTAATCTTCCCATTTTGCTCTACAACAGTTTACCATTTTTCAGATATAGATAATAAACTATTTTGCAATCCCCTTTCCTCCTCTCCCACTGTAGAAGGTGCATACCCGCTGACAGTGCTGCCTAGTGGTCAGGCTGGGGTTGGCAGGTCGTCTCCCTGTCCTCACCTCAGGGATGTCCAGACCTCTCCTTTCAGACAGAGATTTTGGGGTCTGGGCACCTTGAACAGTCCAAGCCTTTTTGAGCTGGTCTCTCACCCTAGCCACCCTAAGGCTCTTGTTGTAACATCCTTTTGGAGTGGGTAGGGGAGCCTGAGCCTGCCCTCTCCACCAGGCTCTGGTCCAGGGCCCAGTGGTGGGCGACTACACCCAAGACCTTGGGGCGATAAGCCATTGTCCCCCTGGACCACTTCCTACCCCTGTCACCTTTAGCTTCCCAGAGTAAACCACTGCACTCAAGTCTCTGACCTGCACACTCAGCTGCCTGCCTCTCCTTTGTGGGCTTGCACAGGTCAGCGTTGTCAGGTCTCAAGCAATGAGTTCCTGGGCAGTATTTTTCTCTCAGAGCAGCCACGAGCTCCCTTTCACTGCCCTCCTCTGAACTGCTCTTCTCCCCTTTTTAAAGCCCTTCCTCCAGCTTATGCAGGCTTTGCACGTGTGTATAGACAGGACTGACTGGGCCCAGAGATATTCCTTAACCTCTTGCTCTCCAGTGTGGGGTCTGTATACCCCAACCTGCCCTCGCACAGAAGCTGCTTTTTAAATGTAAAATATGAACTTTCCAGATTTTTTTTCATTAGATTTTCACAAGATAGGATCATAGATGCATAGACCTTAAGGCCAGAAGGGACCATCATGATCATCTAGTCTGACCTCTAGATCTGCCACATTGCAGGCCACAGAACCTCAGCCACCCACTGCTGTAACAGACCCCTAACCTCTGGCTGAGTTACTGAAGTCCTCAAACCATGGTTTAAAGACCTCAAGTTACAGAGAATTCACGGTTTACTCTAGGTTAAACCAGCAAGTGACCCGTGCCCCATACTATAGAGGAAGGTGAAAAAAAAACCCAGAGTCTCTGCTAATCTGACCCAGGAAAAAAATCCTTCCTGACCCAAAATATGGCCATCAGTCAGAGCCTGAGCATGTAAGTAAGACCCAGCAGCCAGACACCTGGGAAAGAATTCTCTGTGCAAATATAAAGGACAAACAATATAAGAGCCAAGTCTTTGGATTTGAATACTGAATATTAGAGTGCACATTTGATCTAACAAAATGAACCTTTCTTCATCAAGTAGGAAACTGATGACAAAACAATGGACACAATCCTACAAATCTATAAAAAATTGAGATATCCGTTCATTACATTTTATACATGACATTCTATGCATGCATAACTCAACAAATGTAAAAATGATGCATTATTGCATATTGGCCATGTTATTTACAGTTTAAAAAATACAGTGAACCCCATAGTGTCTGATGTTTATGATCAACTATGAAGTCAGTCCTAATGTCCATTTTCCATTTGTTTTATAATAGCTATGTATCTTCCATAGATGGTAAATGTACACACACAAGAGAATGTGTGTGCGTGTTTATATATGTATATATATGTTAGGCCACATCCAGAGTCACCTTCTCCTGCACCTCAAGAGCCCTGACTTTGGAGTTCCACAGGAATCCATCCTCTCCCTATTTCTGTTCAAATATACATAAAGCCACTAGGGGAGACTGTGAAACAGCATTGTCAGAAATGTCAGCAACATACAGATGACACCTAGCTCATAAGATGCAAACATCACCATCTCCCAACTACAATAGAACCTCAGGAACAGGGCCGGCTCCAGCATTTCTGCCACCCCAAGCAAAAAAAAAAGCGCAATCGCGGCAGCAATTGGAAAAAAAAAAAAAAAGCCCCGATCGGTAGTGGCAATTCAGCGGCAGGTCCTTTGCTCCTAGAGGGAGTGAGGGACCTGCCGCCCCCGAATTGCCACAGGTGCCGCCCCTCTCCCTTGGCTGCCCCAAGCAACTGCTTGTTAAGCTGGTGCCTAGAGCCGGCCCTGCTCAGGAAGGAGGTTGTTCGTAACTCTGAAATGTTTGTAATGTTGAACAAAATGTTATGGTTGTTCTTTCAAAAGTTTACAACTGAACACTGACTTAATACAATTTTGAAACTGTACTATGCAGAAGAAAAATGCTGCTTTCCCTTTATTTTGGTAGTTTACGTTTAACACAGTACTGTACTGTATTTGCCTTTTTTTTTTTTTTTTTTTTTTGACTGGTGCTGCCTGATTGTGTACTTCCAGTTCCAAACAAAGAGTGCGATTGACTGGTCAGTTTGTAACTCTAGTGTTCATAATTCTGAGATCCTATTGTACCAAAGGGCTGGGCCAAGATCAAAAGCAGAAATAGGTGAGACTATGGTCAGTAAATTCAAGAGAGTTTTTTAACCTGTGTAATTTTAAATTAGTCTTCTTTTGATTTTGGGGGTGGTGGAGGAGGAAGACAGTGTGAGAAGTGAAATATATTATGAGCTCTTTCTCATTGTTTGAACCTTTTAAAATTTGCTTATCACTAGTTTGAGCCACACCACAATAAATATCTGAATTAAAAGAAAATAAGCCAAATAGACATTGTTAATAGTTAGGTGTTATGAATATTTTTTCACAGATACAGCAAACGCCTCTGAAGCAATAATATTTTGGTCATTTTCTAATACTCGTGCTATTTTTCCCATCATATATACATAGAAATAAAATGTCCTACTTCCTTATTTAGCAAAATATGAACACCATTATCAATCATCAAAAATATGTATTACAGACATTTATTCCCTTGATGAATGCATGCCAGTAAACTGATATACTTATTATAGAATCTCTTCCCACACCAAAAAATTTCTGTGGACACATTTGCTCCTGTCTCAGCCTTAGACATCGAGAAGCAAAATCTTTATCCAATTGCATGCTTCTTGGAGACAATATCTGCTAGTTTTCTGAAAAAAATCCTTCCTTTGCTAGGTTCACTTATTGAAAACATCATAAATGTTTTGTTAGCCATTGTGGCTGTCCAGAGCTCACTAAAAGTAGCTATATTAAGTATATTTAATTTTTTTAATCTGTCCCCCAATGTTTTAACAATCTGTAAAGCAGATTTAAATCTATTTGTTCTAGCTCAGGTAGAAAAGAGATAGAAAGAATAGCAGAAAGCAATGTTAGGGATAGAACTTTTGGAATAAATTATGTAATAGAAATTATTCCAAAAGTTTCACTGTGGGGTTTTTTTTTAATCAGCTGCAAAACTGTGCTCATCAGGATTTGTAATAATACTCTTATTGTATCTGATGTTGGGAATCCATCCTTTGTAATACTTCTTGACATAATTGCAGCTTTTGACATACTCAATCGTGGGATTCTTCTAAATCATCTTGAAAAATATGTTGGTCTTTCAGGTTCGGTTATTCAGCAGTTCAAATCTTATTATAACCATCGACAACAGTTTGTTAATATAATTTCTTTCCATTCCTCCTCTTACATTGTCATCTGGAGTCATCTGTTACAATGTCATCTGAAGTCCCACAGGGAACTGTTTCTGGTTCTATGCTCTTCTTTATCTACCTGCTGCTTTTAGGAGCTACAATACCATATCTTTAGAGACATGGGTTCTGTTATATTTCTGCTGACATTAGGCAGTTTAATTTTCTGGTCCCTATGCCTATTTATTTGATCAATATTCTAATGCTTTCCCCTCTTGTTCAGCTATTTAGATGAGACTCACTTTAAAAAAATATTTTTAAACATTTTGAAATTATGCCACAGACAGATAGAAATAAAAACAAGTTTTTTGGTTATTCACCTTTTATTCCCCAGTTTCCCAGCCAGTTCATACATATTACTATGCTTTTCTATTCCAGAACATTTTACTTATTTATAAATTTCCACATGCTTGAGCATGGGAAAATGCCCAGAAAAATTAGATTCAACTATTTAAAAAAAAGAAAGAAAAAAGAGGAAGTAAAGAAAAAACAAACTAATATTTGGATCTTAGTTTCACCACGCAGACTGCTAATATATGGGATATATGCTAATACTAATATATTATTATGCTAATACTATCATATTAATATATGCTAATACTATCATAGTAAAGTACTGCTCAGTGTGAGTAATGGTGGCAGAATCTGGACTTTATTAAATAGTATCACATGTGTAACCCATGTTCAGAGGTATTAGGTACTTTTAGCTCCCACAGCTGGAGCTATGAATGTTCAGACTTCTGAAAATCAGGACCAGTCTTAGGTAATATAAATGCTGATACCCCCTCCACATGGCCAAATATCCTAGGAAGTAAGAAACAGAAATGTCTGTATGTTTTTCCTGCAATTGCACTTGAGCAGTGGCTAATCTTCATGGAAGAGTAAACTGTTGTACCTCCGTTTATTCTCCCATCCTTTGGGTGCATTTGCTATTTTGGCAACCTCCCTGAAACTTCCCATTTACATATGATCTTTCTGGTCATAGAAAATGGAGGTGACTTGAGCAGTTGTATGTTGGTTTTGAAGTAGGCTGTCATTGTTTTCTGCATTTCCAAGTAAAGCCAAAATGAGTTAGTGTTAGTGTTCTTGATTCATGTCTCTTGTGTGTGTACATTTACCATCTATGGAAGATATGGTGGTGGTGGTGGTTGTTTGTTTCAGTTTGAGATTCACAAATGTTCATGGTGCTCTCATAGAGTTGGGCTTTGTGGGGCACATAAAAACAGAGGGGCCAACTCCTGAACAAGTGCCTAGCATTCTTCCTTCCCTACCCACCCGTATGCAGTGCAATCACCCCAGTTCCACTGTGACTACAGTTATCCCAGCATGCTGAAGTCAAGGCAGGATTTGACCCCAAGGCCCAAGTGAAAATGAATACCAGCACTTTCTGCACCAATGAAGCCCATAAATGCCATGAACACTGAAAAACTGATTGCAAATTGATTTTTCAGAGGTTCTACCACACTCTAGAGGACTGCATCAGAGAAGATCTAAAATTCTTATCTCCAGAATTTCTACAATTAGTTTAAAGATTAGAGAGTTTTCCTCATACATATCCTCCTAACTGAAACAATTTGCAGATTAAATTCATGTATCAGACATTCCCTCTCTGAAATATTTTTCAGGGCCCTTTTGTTGAATTTAGGCCTTAGTCAACTTTATTATGATATGAATATTTTATAGTATTTTATAATTTTACCTTAGTTTTCTTTTCTACAATCTTTGAACTTTTTGTACACACTGCATTAGGATTACCAGAAAGAATGGGGTAAAAGAAAAACTGCATGGAATTAAATCATGTTAATATGCATCTTAAGAAAAACAGGGACAAAATTCCATAGAAAACATATTTCCAAAATTGAGCAGGTAATAGGGATATACTCTGAAACTGTGTCCCTATTTTTCATCAGGTTTTCTTCCTTGTTCCAAATTCTTCATAAGCCACTGGGTTTTGAAAATTTCTTTCCAGAACAAGCCATTTGTTTGTTTGTTTGTTGTTCACATATGTAAGTGTCCATGTTCCATCTGGCTGCAGAAACAGCTCTAGTTAATATGCCTAATTAATTAATCTCCGTGTCTAACCACAACCAAGGACGGCAAAAGCAGCCATAGGACTATATCTTTTCCAAACCACATTTTTGGAATTTCTGCTGTTGGTACTCTCAGAGAGGGGTTATCTACATATAGGGTGTGTTTCTACCGGGGTGTGATTTCTAAAGCGCACTAACATGTTGCGTGTTGATTGGTCCATGTGGACATTGCTTTTGTGCTTTAATGTAGTGCTGTTTGAAACAGCACCATGTTAAAGCGCACTATGGAATCTTTAGTAGACACCAGCAGGGTGTTCAAAGACCAATTAAGTTGCAATACATTTGTGCACTTTAGAAATCACACCCCCATAGAGCACATTACCCCACTGTGTAGATAAACCCTAAGCTATACTAATGCAAATTACACAATTAATGGATCAGGCATGAGAATACTGTTGCAAAAAAGGCATGGTCTGTGTCTTTACCAAATAAAGGTCACGGGATTGCTATAGAAATGACCCAAGTGGGCACTTCTAACTTATTCAATAAGAGTCCACTCAAATTCCATCTGTGAACATTTGGTCAATCCTTTTATGGAGAAAAGTGTATTTCTCCAAGTTCATATTAATTTTTGTGCACATCTGTGCACTCACCTAATCCATACCCACATGCCATATTAATTAAAATTAAAAGAACAAGTCAAATCTTTGAGAATTTTTAATTGCAATAAAGCATGTAGGATATAAATGGCTTTTTATACTACAAAAATAGCTTTTTGGGATTTTTTTTCCTACTTACTTGATTTCAAGTGCAAAATATTCAGACTGATTAGCCACAGAGTTCTTCCCTAGTAGTTTGCATTCTCCTGTTGGATACAGAACAATAAGCATAGCTGTGATTGAAGTTTTTGTGGAATATGAATTCAAGGTGGTAGCACTCAACAGGGCATAAGTGTGATAAGATATTTGAGTGTACATGTCTGAAGTTTACTCTAACAGCAACAAGTAAATTACCATTTTCTAGTTATTAATATGATCCTGGCTGCATACAGTCAACATCTTTATAACAAAAAATTGCAATGACTTTAAATAAAAAATGTGGCACACACTTAATTTACATTTTAAGAATAGCGTATTAATAGGAAGGAAGAAGAGGAAGATGACAACTAGAAATGTCAACTGGTTTAATCATACTTAATATGAAAAGATTGCTATAACTTTAAGAATCCAGCTTAGCTGACTTTGGAGCTTAGGTTTTTATTTTTCTACTTTATAGCATGCTTCAAAACTACTTGGACAAATACAAAACAAGAATTACAGTGCACCATAAGTTATTTTAATATCCTGTAGTGGTGTATACTTCCAATGAAATCCCAAGACTATTATTAAGGTTCTGTGTTTGTGTGAAAATGTCAAGTTGTTTCGAGTGACTACATACTCTAAATTATATATAACTGTTACTTTATAGCTAATAGGCACTAAAATTACTTTAAAACAGAAATGTAAAGTTATATTTTCATCCTTTTTGACAGATAATAAAGCTTATTTATGAGATACATTTTCTCAAGTATTAAAATATATAATGTTTACAAAAAGATTAAACATATGATACTTGATATTTAAGCAAGAAACTGAGCCATCATGAAGATATTTGCCTGAATAGTTATATCCAGTGTAAAGGCGGATAGATGTTAACTCAATAATTTCACTCCGGAAAGTCATTTGTTAAAATGGTAAAACATAAAAAAAAGGTTGTGTCTCAAAATAAGATTTAGGAGGTGTTTTTCTTTCCCTGCCTGTCATTAAACTGTAGATCTGAAATCCTTGTATATACTTTTAGATAAAATGATGACACATGATATACTGTGTCTCTTTATTTTAAATTGTATCCACTAAGACATGTTGCTTAATTGCTTTGTTGTTCCCTGCCTGAGAAGAAAAAAAAAATTATATCCTTGTATAAGCACAATGGAATGGGACATCAGCACAAGAGTAATTTCTTCTCTTGTAAACTCCAGTTAGGGTAGAGGATTTATGAAAAGGGAGATTATTGTTGGCATGACATATATGTAAGTGTACACAACATCACTAACCCACCAATTATTCATAGTCTAAAATAAAAAGGTTTCACATGCAAATTATCTTTCTGTATTCCTGCCAAGCACTTAGTAAATAAAAACATATAAACACCTGGATCTATCTTGTTATCTGAGAAGTGTGAGAGCGATCAGAAAACTCTAGTGCAAATGAACCACAGTTTAGAAGGCAACCTTCATAGAAGGTTACAGAGTGTATATTCTATAGTTACAGTAGGAGTTAATTGCCATGCTGAAGCAAACCCTGTACTGTGTTTAGGATTACCTCTTCAGTTGAGGGTCTGTGACTATCTTTATGCGTCTTAGTTCTACTGCTCTGCTATAGAATATTATACCAAAGCATGAACAAAAGAAAATTACCCTGAAGCAATGGAGTGCCACAGCGCATTGTCGCTATTAATCTTTTAGTAATGGCAATGCTAATTTGACATGATGCATAGTAATTTATTAATAGAAACACGAAGTCCAAAACTTAAAATATTCTATGTGCGAATGGATGAAACTGGAAATTGGTAATGGGTTACTAACCCTTTCTGGGGTCACAGGTTCAGTTTCAGCCCAGATCAATAATGACAGCACACCATGATCATATATGAAATAAGACAATGGCATCAGAAAATGAAACAAAATAAATAACCCCACCACAACTGAAAACCTTGCTGACAGTCTGAATGCAGACATTAAGGCTTGAATGGGCATAGACACTGCATTACTCTGTTAGCTACATTGGCCTGTCCAGGAGAGGAAGTATACATTGCTTCATCCCCTGCTCTTTCTATCTTATGGCTACACTAAAAGAAGTCTGGCTCAAAGGCAGACAGCCCTTTACCTGACATGAGCCCTGTAGCCCTAAACCTGCACACACTTATCTATATTTGTAACATAACACATGAATAGTTCCATGTGCATAATTTTTTTCAGGATCAAGGCATGTGTTTACTTTAAAATTATACATATATTTGATTTCTTCTTTCTCTGCTCTTTTAAAATCTTCCCTCCCTTTTTAATCCAGGGCTTAGCCCTTTTCTTGGAGAAAGACAAAGTTTACACTTAGGTTCTTAAGTGCTACTACCATTACTTGTCTGGTCAGCAGGGGATGCTCCTGTGCTGGAAGGCTGAGTCCTTTCTGGGAAACTGAACATGTCACCACCTCTGTGAGGCACCTAGCTTCTGCCTGCCTAGGGCATGGGGTCCAGAGTCTGTTCTCAAGCATTTGTCTCTGCATGAGAGCACAGCAGGTTGCTAGTGTGCAACTAAACTAGCTACAAAATGTTTAGCTGTGCTTATAAAAAGACTAATCTGTGTTCACATCATATAGGCTTTGTTCCTTATCCTGAGCCATCATTAACTATTAATCCAGAGTGGGTTTTTTTTCAATTGTCTGTTCTATTTTTGTTTGTTTCCAGAAAACAGTAACCCATTCTGGGTTGAACAGAGTACTAGAAAGGCAGAGATATTTTTAAAGACTTTTATATACACATTAACAGATGAATAAAAAGCAATAGGGAGAAAAGGAAGATGTATTTCTCATTGAACTTTAACAGAAAACCACTATAGACCTTTATGATTTGTTACTGAGGCAGCAACAGATAAACCTGGGGAAGTCTTAAATTCTACCTGCCTGATTAATGTCAAGGTTAGGTTCGATCTACACTGGTTGCACACATGAATTTCATGTTCTAAAACCTTAGAAGGAGCTGGTGTAACATGAGCCATTATTTATTGGATATAATGACCATTAGCCAAGGCAAAACATGGTATTATGCATTAATAACATCATGTTATCTTGGGGAAATGAGGCTATTAATGCAGGTCACCTGCACTATAGCTCAGACTGTATTCAGGTGGAGGCCATCAAAACTTCTGCTTAACCTTGAAACAAGTAGAATTCAAAGCCTGCCTTATCAATTAAGGAAAAATGTTTGAAGGTCTTTTCCCCATTGTCCTTTCAGAGTAATTTCACCTTTTCCCTTTTTTCATTTTGCTCAAATTTATTTTCATTCTTTTTTCTTCAAAAACGCTAGTCATTGGCTCTGTTAGTTATGGGTATTGGAACAATTTAACACACTTTTCAATAAGAACTTCCATTCATGTACTGCTTCAGCCATGAACCACTGACAAAGGGACAGATCATATTTTTATCTCATTTACATTGGTGTAAATCAGTAGTTACTCCATTTGTAGGCAGATAGATACCCCTCCTCCCCCCCGTGTAAAAATAAGATCAGGATCTTGTTCAAAGCATATAATCACAATTGCTGCATTTACTTTGTTTTGAAAAAACTGTGGCTCTCAAAAAAGTGTTGTATCATTTGCAATAACTCTTTACAAGTTTAGTACTGTTTGTAGGATTTTAAATAAAAACAAAAACATTTTTCTACCTCTATTTATATTCCCTAATCACCCTATTATCTAGGGGCCAAATACAGGATTTTTTAAGCTTCCTCAAAGATATAATAAGGTCCTTTTTGTCAGCTCCATCCTCAAAATTGGGGCAGGCTGATTTATACTTTTGTTGTCATTATTCCTGTATTTTTAAAAGAAACTTTCATAATCTTTGCCTTCTTTTTAACTTTAAGCACTGGAGGCCTTGGTAATCTTATATCATTTATATTAAGACACAATATTACCTGACTTTCCTAAATTCCTTCTTCCCTTTTGTTGTTCTGATTTATCTTACAACCATACTCTCACTAGACAATGATTAAAAAAAAAAAAAAAAAAAGAGTTTTCTTTTGTCATGTGTAGGAAATGTGATTCATTCATTATCTTTAACAGGCCTTCAGACCACCAGACATCTGTGCAATGTCTGGCTGCAGTAAAAAACAAAAACCAAAAAAACAGCTAAACAAATATATATATGTAAGGATTATAAATCAGCAGAAGTTATTCTGGCAGTACTTTAAGTAGGAATATATTTGAATTATCGTGCGCAATTCTGGTCACTATATTATAAGAAGGACATTGCTGAGATTGAAAAGGTGCAGTGGAGGGCAACCAACATGATTAAGGATTGGTGGATAAGAACAAAGAAGACATATTAGCCAGATTCAGCCTGTGTTACTTGAAGGCCCCATCCTGTAAGATATTGGCTGGCTTCTGCAAGCATGTTCAACTTCTGTTCCCATTTGCTGAAAGTGGCACAGCAGGCACTCAGCACCATCGGGATCAGGCTGTAAAAATGGCAGCTAAAGGGTATACAACTTGAAAAGAAAGAAATGGATTGATAGCAATAAGTTGTTGAAGTGAAAATAATTCAGAAACTTAAGAAATCAAGCCAAACTGGAAATTACCTATCCATTCATGTACTGAATTTAAGATTAGAAGAGTGCAAACAATGTTGCACATAAGTATTGCTAAGAGCAAAATATTAGAAAGTTCACTTTTTTTTAATGCCTTTTACCGTTAGGAAAAATTCAAAGCTAGGTTTGCATCTGCAAAACTACTTTTTTTCTTTGGAAAAAAACTAAATTTGTGCACGAGAGTGGAGCAGGACTTGAAGATCAATGGGTAAATTTTGTTTCCTGCAATACAAGTTCTTGACCCAACTGTTACACATGCAGCAAGAGCATTGGCTGGGGGAGGGAAGGAGAAGAGAAAAAGAGAAGTTATGTGGAAAAGTAGAACAATCAAAAGCAATAGTGTATTAAAAACTCCTAGAAAAATAAGCAATAATTCCCAGAATTAGATGTAATTATTAGTTTGTTGTTTTGAATTTTCATTTATGCATTACAGAGAAGAAAATTATTTTTTGAGGGAAGGAGGTATTGATCTGTTATTTAGATGAATACAAAATGGCAGACAAGGAGAGCATAGTCAAATTAAAAAGAGTGGAGGAGGAAAGAAATACCCCTGCTAAGCAAGCCTCGTAAATTCTTCTGTACAAGAGCAAGAGGGTCAGAATTAAATCTAAATGGAGCACTTTTTGATAATTTTTGCACTAGCCATGCTGGGGTAAACATTTGGGTCCAGAATAAAGGCTTAGAATGGTCTCTCTGGTAACTAAGGATAGAATGTAAATAAGTGGGACGGATGTGCAATTTTTTTTCCTTCTCACAATAAGATTTATAATTATTTTTTATTTTGTTTTGGAAAACTAATGGCATGGAAAGGATGGAAGAGTAGTTGTTCCAGATTGATGTGCTGATTCGGGAGAGAACTTCAGCAACTGTTTATCCAAAACACTTGCTTACATGTTACACATTGCTGTTCAGTATAATTCATGATACAGAAATTATTCAAATTTACCCTACTTCAGGCTGGCCTGGCTCAGCGTCTAACCAGTCGATACTACTGTTACCAAGGAGGTAATCTTCATCTTAAATCTGTCCTTTGAGTCAGTATCAGCTTGGAACACTATGGATATAGAGGGCTTAGCTTCTGAGGAAGATAGGGATACACTGATATTCACTAACCAAAACAGAGTCAGCAATGAGAGGCATGTGTAGAGCAAAAGGTGAGGCAACATTATAGGAACAAACAAAAGCCTTTCAAAAGGCACAAGTCTAATCTAGGCCTTGGCCAATTCATATATTTTCTGCCCTTCGTGAAGATTGTACCGCGTTTTAGAGGCCAAATAACAGCAGCATCTGGCCAGTGAGACTTGAAGCTTAAGAGATTTTGAGAAACAACAGAAAATAAAAGTACTCTATATATTTTTCAAGTGCTAAATTATATTATGGTTGAGAATGGACTTCAATTTGGGCAGTCCAGAGATCTTTATGTACCAGTCTTCCTACCTGTTCAGAGCTTTGAACCTTGGAAGGAAATGTCTAAAGTGAGCTATAATTTTCAAGGGAAATTAACTATATTTTGAATGCAGCTTTATTATCAATTATTTTATATTTATAGTAAGACATAAAACAAGCTAAAGCATTTAATTTTAGCCCCATAGCTTTAAATGTAATGTATGCTTCGTTATTAGGAAGGACTTAACTTTTCAGTGAGATGTGTAAGGAATTTTCTTAACAACTATCAGCGCTAAGCCGCTTAATCCTTGGACACCCAGAAGAGATGCTAAAATGTTTACTAGGAATTAGGGATGAGTGATCCTGTTAGGAGAAAATAAGAACAGTATCCTTCCCCAAAATTTGAACTGAAACTCTAAAAAAGTTTGGATAGCTGTGTTTCCCCCATTATTTTTCATTCTCATGGCCTTAAGCACTTTCTGGATTGGGCCAGAACTGAAAGGAGAATTGGTGAGTCATGGTTAAATGTCTGTTTTAGAGAAATTCCAGTTCAACTGGAAGCAAAATTACCAGAAATATCCCAAGCAACCTGAGAGCTCCAACTGCATTTTTCAGGCCCAAGAGTGTCTCACAAGGTTAGGATGAGATTCCAAACCAGCCTTGAGGTTCACTCATTAGTGTGGCCCAGTTCCTGTGCCCACTTTTATGAACACGCTAGGACTTGAAGCAGCTCCATAGCTATGGGTTTGCTGGATAGGGGACCAAAGCAGTGGAGAACGTTCACATGGGAACAATGAACTCCCCTCCTTGTGGCTAGGGTGACCACATGTCCTGATTTTATAGGGACAGTCCTGATATTTGGGGCTTTTTTTTAATATGGGCTCCTATTACCCTCCACCCCCGTCCCGATTTTTCACACTTGCTGTCTGATCACCCTACTTGTGGCAAAAATTATTGCAGGGGGAAAGGGAAGTGAATCTATGTAGAGCAGGAGCTGGTTCTTGCACAGTGCAGATCCTGACTATGCCACCAAATTAATTAGGAAGGTGCACAGTGGGTGAATTCTCCGCTCTATAGGATGTGATAGCAATCACAGATGAACTATGCAGGTGCCTGGAAGTAAGGGTTCCATCCCCCAACTCCTACATAGTTCCCATGAACAAAGTAATTTGACTTGGATTTTGCTCAGAGTATGAGGATTTAGGCCTAATAGCAGAGTTTCCAGGTATCCTGGTGGTTGAGACTTTTGGACAGTTAAAAAAAAAAAAAAACTATCGCAGAGTAAAGTAAAGCAGGAGTGATCCCACATGATATTTAGAAACAAAATAATACTTAGACTACACTGGTTAACATATAGCATACGCTAACCATATTTGGCAAATGCATTTACTTTCATGAAGTTTCATCAGGGATGAATTTAGCCTGCCTTATCTTAAGCAACTAAAATAAACATGGTACTCAATCTTTAACTTTCAAGTTAAGTACATTTCAGCTCAGACACTCCAGTTGCCCGAGCAAATGGATTTATTCTCTGATGTCATTTTTCTCTTGTCATTTTGGTATTTGATTGCAGCATATTTAAAATGTTGGTTGCAATCATAACAGTGTGGTGTTTAAAATGCATTCGATTCACACGTTGTCCTTGTGGAGGATGGTTATTTGTCTCTGTCCTCTGAGGAAGAACATGGTATGATGAGCAAAATCTGGTGTAATAAAGAAGAATGATGTGCAAAACCCTACAGAAAGAATGCATCTTTATTCCCTACATTAAATATGTTTGGGTGTGTAGATATCTATTTGATATAGTTCAAGTAAGCTATTACACAAATAAAGGTATGTGTGCTATTGCGTCCTGCAAACTGCAAACTGTACAAATACAGCCAAACCTTCTCCTATGAATAATTGATAAAGGATTAAAACTGTTAAAAGCATATATTTTCCATGCACCAAGGGCATTTGTCTAATAGTTTTCTACTGTGATAAACGAGGTACATCTCCTAGTTTGTAGTTCCTGGAGAGGTTTTTAAAATGTTTAATATTAGAGTAACATGTTTTAATCATTATACTATTATTATAAGCATTTATAATAAAGCAACCATCACCACAGTACCTGGGTTCACTCTGTTACGTTTCTTGAGAGTACGGAGTAAAATACTCCATGACCATATTTAATGTGATAGTGTTAAGGACTGAGGTGGTAAAATGCTCTTTTGAAGGACAGAGACAGAGGTAGTAAGCTAGGCAAGATACTATTCATAAGCTAGAATAGCTATTCAGTTACGTACATTTGTGCATAATACTTCAATAAGGCCATATTTTAAAACTTTTAATGATTCTTTTCCAAACAAACTCATAAGAATACAATCAGTCTGGCATTTGGCATTTATTTTAAAAAAATGTCTGAATTGCATAAGAAAATCTATGATGAAACCAGTCTGATTAGTGGCTACCTTAGTGCAACAAAAGCAAAGTAGTAAAACCAAAGATGAAAGAAATATCCTTCATAGAAAGACAACAGGCCAAATGCTGCTACTCTTATTCATACAAGAACTAGTCTGGTTGAAGTCAGTTAGTTACTTGAATGAGTTAAGGAGCAGGAAGAAGCTAACAGCAAATTTCTGCTCTCATTTATTGCAGGGATTTCAGTTCTGATACTCTGTTCTCCTTACATGCACTGAAATTCCATTGACATTGTACATTTTAGACCAACTAGTAACAATAGTAAAAAGTAAAAAAGTTGCAGCTAACGAACAGGTGGCCTCCTAATAATAAATGTTAATGTGAATTATTTGACCACAAACCGACAGAACCAATTGCTCACAATAGACCAGTGATTTCATTGAATATCACTTCAGATCTTGTATTACTTAAGCAATTCACACTTGTCACCTCCACTGTAGATCATACCTAGGATACTATTTTATTTAAAATCACCTTATAATTCAAAGGGCACCAAGCATCCAGACAGAGACAGACAAGGATGGATTGTTACAAGAGCTCACAGAGACCAATGTTATTGCCCAAAGTAATATCAGTTTTGCAAAATAAGGATGATGCACCTAATCTGGAAGCAGTCTGAAAAAGTGAGAAGCTAACACAGTTTGGTGGGGGTACTTGATAGTGGCTTAAAAAATCCTTTAAAATATTTGAAATTCACATGGAGGTATAATTTTAAATCTATTCATGAAAACAATAGTTGTGCTGAATCGAGCTGTAAGGATAGTTTCAGGAAAATTATCATGTCTTGTGGCTTTTGGCCTAGAGAAACTTCCAAGCATTCTACAGGAAAGATACTCATGAAGCATGACATAAAAGAAAGAAGCACCAGATTAGAATCACCTGACAGACAGCTGCAGATGGATGTGATATTAGCTGTGAAGGTGTCAGTTATTTTCCTTCCTTGGTGATGAAGAAAAATGTGACACTGCACCCCATATTCTTCACAGTGACATTATGATGATATGATTATAGCATAATTATGAAGAATGTTATGCAAGATGGGTCATGTGAGATGTCATTGGAAAAGTTATGATTTGCTGAATATGATTATCCTATTTGTATGCATGTATCATTTTTGTTTCTAAAGCTAGGAATATTAACTATGTATCTGGATTTTAGTCGTGCTTATTCTGGGTGACACTCACAACTACCCTTTATGGTACAACAATGAAGAAGCCAGACAGTGCTGATGGACCACCAGCAAAGACAATGGACCTTGGATGAACTTAACCGTCCTGTGAACATTCCAGACAGCCTGTAAGTAATGGCTGCTATGAGTCAGCAAGGAATGCAAGGGCTTGTAACCAGGCCACATGACTCTGGACTCCATCTTGGGATGTCAGTGTTTTTCCACAAACTGAGTTTGGGACAAAAGAGTTTCTGCCATATGCTAAAGCTATATAAGGCAGGGAGTGACATCATCTGTGGTTCTTCACTCCCCACACAAGACTCCTAAAAACACCTAAGGAACAGAGATGGAACTGGGGAAGTGCTGGACCCAAGCTAAAGGGATTTCTAGCCTGTGTATGAAAAAAAGGGGATTCCAAGCTGCAAAGCAAGTGTAGCTTGTGCCTTAAGAATCTGCAGCCTGCTTGTATTATCAGTCAGGGTGAGAGATTGTTAATTCAAATCCTATCTTTCTAGTATGTTAAACTTTGTTTGGTTTTTGTTTATTTACTAGGTAATCTGCTTTGATCTGTTTGATATCACTTAAAATCTATCTTTTTGTAATTAATAAACTTATTTTATGTTTTAATCTAAATCAGTAAGTTTGGAATGATTTGCTTGGGAATCTTAGCTCAGGGGGCTATTGCATTTCCTCTCCACATTGAGGGAAGGGCGAACTCTGTGAGCTTATGCTGTATTGTACCCTGTGCAGTGCAAGATGGTATAATTTTGGGTTTATACTCCAGTGAGGGCGGCGGGGGTCCTAGGTTGGGAAGCTGGAGGTTATTTTGTCTGTAGCCACTCTACTGTTGGTTCAAGCAGTGGCTAGTCAGAGAGTCTGTATATAACTGCAGCTGGATGTGTGAATGCTGAAGGAAGGGTAGGACCGGGAGTGGGTCTGCAGCTTGTCACAGCAGCACAGTGTGAAAGGGAGCCCAGGCTGGTGGGTCAGAAGGCTCAGTGGTACCCCAGTTCCAGGTGGCACCCCAGGGAGAACCCGTCACAAAAGAAAAATGACTTCCTTGAACTATTGACAGATATCACTGAGCTTCTTGGATAAAATCACAGGAGCTCTAAGCTCCAGCTACTGAGTGATAGCTATGGGCCTGACTGACCAGCAGAATATCCATGGGAGGTAATCAAGCAGAAGAAACGCTCATGATTACACTCATGGTATTTCTTCCACTTTCTTCCTTAGGGGTGAGGGGGTTTGTCTCCTCACAAAAGAACCTTGTGAGCCCCCTGAGATCTCATTTTTGGAGGCACTGAGCCCTCCATGCAATGGCTTTTGTACCCACTCTTGGTCCCGCATCCAAACCACCAAGCAGAGTGGCTCCATTGGAAGTATTCTGCAGATCTTCTCCAGCTGCTAGCTGCTCCTGTGACACCCTTAGTAGAGTAGAGGTCTTCAGGACAAAGCGAATGCCAATAAAAAGTTTACAGTGTCAGTCTGTACTTATTTTTAGATGATTTACTGCTGGGTCCCCCCATAATTCCAAACATCCTGCCCTAAACTCCATGCACCGATCCCCAGTGGATCAGAGGAAAGGAGAAACAGTGCTGTTGATGTGTCTGTTCCTAACCTTTCCACCTGGGCAGAGGGTCCCTTCCATGTAGAGTCAAGTTACAATGACACCATAGACAAAACACTATAACCAATCAAGCAAAGAGTTCACTCAGGAGGAAAGAAAAATGTAATGAAAAGAAATAAAAAGGATAGACAGAACCAAAGGACTCACACAAGGAAGAGTTTGCTGAAAGGGCTGAATTTTTGCTCAAAAGAAGATCATCAATGTCATAGCTCTCTAATTATTAAAAAATAAATATCCTTACCTTCTTAAACCTTAGCTCTCATTTACTAAAACTAAACAATTTTTAAAGGTTTATTTATTTTTCAGTGGGGCTGGTCAGAGGACGACAATTCTGTTTCATGGCAACCCTCAGGGTTTTGAAATTTGTTTTCATTATGCATTGGAACAAAACCAAAACCTTTCAAATGTTTTCACAAAAATGGAATTGTTTCAAAATGTTCATTTTTAGATCAAAACTCAATCTTTTAATTCGGACAGAAGTGGGGGGGAGTAAAGTAGAGGAGACAGGTTCAAGTCCCTATTTTGCCAGATTCAGAGGAAAGTTTTCAATGCCAGATTATTCCAAATCAGGCAGAGCAGAGACTTGAACCTAACCAGTCTACAGAGCAGGAGAGAAAGTCTCTTTCTCACAACAACTTTGTTGAATCTCATACGTTTCAGCATATTGACAAACCAGCATATTTTGGCAGAATTTCATTTAGCCAAAAGTGATCCGAAAAACTCTACTTTTTACCATTTTGGCTATTTGTTTACACTCTGCACATTTCACCCAACTTGGGCAATGAAAACAGACTGGCCACCGCCATTTTCACTTCCAGCAAGTTTTCCTTTCCATTTCTGTACTAGCATGATAATGTTGCCATCCTGGGATCACAACACTGCAGAAGAGTGGCTGCATAAAAAGAAAGCTTTAACTGAAATACTTTAGAAAAACAGACCTGAAAAGATTCAAATTTTCTTAAGAAGGGCCAGGACTCTTACTCCCCTGAAGTAATACCTCACTTCCTGATTAATCCAATCAAACTCAGTGGGACTATTTATATAGTAAGGTACTACGCAATAAATGAGATTGTGAATCTAGTTATGCTACAGAGCAGGTAAGTCTCATAGACTCATAGACTTTAAGGTCAGAAGGGACCATTATGATCATCTGGTCTGACCCCCTGCATGCTGCAGGCCACAAAACCGTCCCTACCTCTTCCCTTGACAGGGGGCATAAGGAGCCACCACATTCCCTTTGTGGTCTGTTTTTGCAGGCAGCAGTCTGGGGGGGGGGGGGTGAGGGACAGCAGCCACAGGTCGGTGAGAATAGGTAAAACATCAGCAAGCACAGTTGAGCTGGTACAGAGGAGGAAGCAAACTAGCAGGAAAACGGCAGGACCAGTGTACTTCCCCACATAAAGCAAGAGAGATGCAGGGACCAATATGTGTCAAAGCTCAGTCCCTGCTCTTTGGGCATCTCAAATACATGCTACCCCATACTTGGGCAGACTGTAACATGTGTATGATGGCAAAATTGTGCCCTTAGCAGTGCTTATTACTGCAACAGCTTACGTGCTCGGTACAAAATTTTATATACATATTGAACATAAGAGTACCCACACTGGGCAGTTTTAGAGACTCTCTGCTGCATAGCCACCTTAAATATATATAGTGTGTGTGTGTGTGTGTGTGTGTGTGTGTGTGTGTGTGTGTGTGTGTGTGTGTGTGTGTGTAACCACATTAGCATTTCCAGGAGTAATAAAACAAAAACTGACAAACAAATCTAGCCATAAAACAAAAGCTAACCAAAGCTAAACCAAATAAATAACTCTTGCAACATATTCTGAACCTTGCTAGAGACAGGCTCTGGTGGACCGCTAAGGGAAGTGAATTCCAGAAGCAGGGGCACTCAACTGAGAAAGCCCTGCCACTGCCCCTGGAGATTTCAAACTGAGAACTAACAGCAAGAGCCTCCCAGCCAATTTTAACTGCGATGACAAAGTACAGAGAGGGAGGCGTTCTTTTAGGTGACAGAGTCCCAGACCATTAAGGGCTCCAGCAACACACTGAATTGCACACAAAAGCACACAGAAGCCAGCACAGAGAACTGATCACAGGATATATGTGTTGATGCACAAGAGTCAGGCAGTTGTTTGCTAGAAACCCTATCCCTCCTCTTGCACTCCTGTATCTGGACCATCGAGAAAGTGAGTGGAAATTTCAGGCTTTGTGATCCAATAGGCTCCCAATGGGCAGGAGGGTGGGGGGAGTGAGGGCAGTGCTGCATACTTCCCCTAAGTAGCAGAGCCACTGCTTCAGAGTGAGTTCCCCAGTAGCCTTGAGGAATTCTAGCTTACTCAGTCACAGGGCCGGCGCTTCCATTTAGGCAGCCTAGGCGGTCGCCTAGGGCACCAGGATTTGGGGGGGGGCGGCATTTTGCCACCCTTGGCGGCAATTCGGCGGCGGGGGGTCCTTCCGCACTCTGGGTCTTCGGCCGCAATTCTGGAGCGGGTCCTTCACTCGCCCAGGGACCCGCTGCTGAAGTGCTCCGAAGACCAGGAGCGCGGAAGGACCCCCCCACCGCAGAATTGACGACGACGACCGGGAGCGCGGAAGGACCCCCCCACCGCAGAATTGACGACGACGACCGGGAGCGCGGAAGGACCCCTGCCTAGGGCGCCAAAAACCCTGGCGCCGCTCCTGCTCAGTCAGAATCACTACAGGGGACTTTTGCTCCAACCTGGCCTCTTTGCAACTTCTCCACCTGCTGAAAATAGAATCTAGCTTGAAATTTTGGACCTACACTAAGCAGGCAGTGTCCCTTTAAAAATATCAGAATCTGCCTCCCTTTAAGAATGAATAAATAAATAGATAAATAAAACCCCAAGGCCTCTGAAATACAAATCTGCTTGTTGTACCAAAGTCATCCAACATTCCTAAAAGAGAGCTAATTTTTGTAGCATCTTTTGCTTTCAAAGCTACCTGACTAAATGCAGAAAATTGGGTCCTCCCACAGGGCCTACCTCCTCCCTGTGATGCACATAGCCTGCAGCTAACATGCAAGTAGGACAGAAGCACAACTTGAAAATACTAAAGCATACGGACTACACTATGAAAGACAAAGAACCATGGCTATTTGACATGCAAAAACCAGCTCCTCGTAGCCATGTTGTGTCTGTATATATTAGGGCTACCCTACAACTATTCATTAGTAATAACAAAAATAACTTGTAAATATAACTATAAAAAACCTACAGTGGTATTAATATGTATGCATGAAAATTGAATGACCTTAACTACTGTATATTTCAAATACCATAGAAAAGTGAAACGCATTATAGTATTTCATTTTCTATTGGTTTTTCTTTTAACTGTTCGTACAAATATATATGACAGGAGACTTATGAAACTATGTTTGTTCACAATATAAAACTGCAATTGCTTCTCCCCACTGCATTATATAATCACTTTGTGCAAGATGAATTGTAAAAAAATAATAATAATAAAATAAAATAAATAAAAATACCTTAGTACAAAATATATGCAGAATTTATTTTCCATTGAAGGTCTATAGGACTACCTCTTAAGCCTGGATATGAAAAAAATTGCCCTTTTCACAGCTGATAAAATACAAATTAATCCTTAGAGGATTTAATATGTGCCTATTTATTACCTACAAGTATGAAAGTACTGCTGCAATTAATATATTCTGCACTACTGTATGTGCGAGTCCATAGCATTGTCTTTGAAACAAGAAATATATGCAAAACTATTTTAATAAAGTAATTTTTTCGCTACTGTAGGTGTGACAAAATGCCTTTAGAAGGTCAAAAATCCCAGTGTTTCTCTATAGTTACATTACTGCTGCTAGAAACAGCATGAATTCTAAAGCTTCGAGTTAAGTTGTCTTAAGGGTATGAAGTAATGTCATTTGTATGCAACTGCAACTTAGCTTTATTATGAGAAATGCAAACATTTTAAAAATTAAAGAAATATTTTTCTTTCTTTGTAGATTAATCTATTTATTTACCCTCTAATGGTTCTTTTTATAAGCTACAGTTTCATTATTTGTATGTGCCGCTAAAGTTAACTCTTAGAATGCTAGTGTTTACCAGATTGCCAGTCAAACAAATGATCACCTGGTTGAACAAATATGTCTGTATCTTCCAATCGTTTAAGAATTGTTATGTTAGAAATGTGTGACTGTGTTTGCAGAAAAAGTAATCCTTTCTTAGGCACCTACAAGAGTCTATTTATGTTGATATCTATTTATAGTTTCCATTTATTTAGCATATTTTGGCCAAATTACAAGGCTGCACACCTTACATAGATGCTAACTTTTAAGTTCAGATTAAAGTGATTGGTGCCACAACATATTTTAGATGGTAACTTTAGATAATTGTTATTGCTCATATTTTGTAATAGTAACTTGCTGGCTTATCATTTATCCCCATGGCCTCAAAACTTTAATAGTAGAAACTCCGAGAAATGAAAATTATTCCATTTTATCATTAAATAATGATACCTTAAATTACCATAAACCTCGTTCTTTAAGTTCATGTAATGAGTTAGCTTTTATTCATATTTTGTTAAGGATAGAATGTCTGTTTGATAGTCTGCCTTTGTTTATTCATCAGCAAAGTCCATATAATGTACTGTCCTGTCCATGATGTATTTACAGTCTCTGCAGTAGTGTTTATTTAGGGTAAATGAACACCTCTGTGGGACATGAGGATAGCAGCACTTCTGTACTCAGAGTATTACGGTTCCTCTTCTGTCCCATTTCAGTCCATGAAGCTTTTTTGACAGACAGCATGAAAAAAATCTGCATAAGGAAAAGTAACTGACAGCTGGGGTCAGACTCTCTCTGTTTAATGACACTGCCAGTTACACATTTTGAATTGTTTAAATATGAGTCTACAGCTTCAACAATCATCATCTCACTGGTTCCACTTTTCATACCCAACAGCCAGGAAACTGACACGTAATTACACACTTACTGATGGTATCGCCGGTGCCGATAATTAAAACTGCCACGGGAGGATTGCTATTGCTAGTCTACAGCTGGGATGTTGTCAAGAGGTAGAAACTCCAGCAGCTTTTAATGCTATCTTCTTACAGGTGGACCACGGCCGCCAGTGTTGAAGTAATAGAAAGGCCTCAGCACATCATTCACAATGTCTCGCACAAATGAAGAAAATCTATTAACAATCCAATAAGTGAAATACAAACACAATGACCTAAGGGTTAAACTGTCTGGGTGGACTTAGAACTCAGATCTATTATGTATTGTTCTTTTTCCTTTCGGAGGTATTTACAGAAAAAGATCACAAATGTTTCGCCACCTATTGCAGTACATAAGAATCTTATCTGGGTAGTGCTGGAATTGTTGTATAGAAGCAATTATTATTTAATTCTGCTTGATGCCATTCTTTTCAATATATAAATAAAATCAAGAACAAAGAAAGAACAATTCAAAAAACATGAAAACTTTAATAAGCATGAGATTTTTGTAAAAAATAATAGATGATATTTTGAGGATATTTTTGAATATATGCAATATTCAAATGCTTATCAGCTAACCAGATTGGTGGTCCCAGTAGCAGTGATGACATGCATACCACCAGCTTCCTTTCCCCCACTTTGAATGGGGGTGGAGCGGAGAGGACAAAAGGGCAAGGGGGGAACTGGTGATCCTGCTGATTTACCCTCCCCCTACTTCCTGGTGGGAGGATGGAAGTGGGTTGGCTCTAACAAGGTCTGAGCTCTGAGCCTGGCCCATCCATTCCTGCTTCCATGATTGGGGTCATTTCAAACCACTAATTGGCTGCCACTTGCAGAGGCGGGGAATGGGGAGGGAAGAGGGGTTGTTTCTGACACTGCTGGCTTTTGGCCATTTTGGCTTTGTTCCTTTCCCACCCTTATTTAGTAGATGGGATGTCTTTGGATGCCAGGGGCTATGCTGACTGGGGTCTGGAACGGATGCGTTTCCCATATGACAAAAATGTCAAATCACGGTGTGGGGATTTTTTCCACTTTCTATCCAGTAGCTCAAAGGAAAATCCCTCAGAAGGATTTACATTACATGTGTCACAACTCTGACAGGTTTCAGTATGGTGGATGGCTTGAGAAACTGTGTGATATGAGGTCCCTGAAACCCAATGGGCTACTTGGGCATAGATAAGGGGGTGATGTATCCCCTCATCTCCTCTCTCCTATCTCTGGCAAAGATGAGGGGAATGAGTTGCGACTCTGGCTTTCTATAAGGGTCCCCAGGCAGGGCTTAGGTGTAGAGGGGGTTTGTAGAACCCAGGGCCCTTGATGCTCATTCAAATTCCACACTGGAAGACCCCTGAGAGATAGTTCAGGAATAGGTTCCCAGCTGGTTAATAGTTTTATAAAGTTGTGGCCTCCACATTTAAACACCCTCTGGTGTGTGTGTCTCATTTGCTTCCACATCTGCATCAATAACTTGCAGAGAAAAGTAGCTAAGTGTGACCGTACAGCGATAGCATAGACTAGAGAAGGCAATTTAGTCAAACGAAGGGTGCCTAGAACTAGAAGCCAAGTTCAAATCCAGCCTGTGTCACTGATTTGCTGTGTGGCCTAGTATTAAACATGACTGTTTTGCCTCATTTTCCCCATTTGTAAACTGGAGACTAAAATACTAACAATGTCTGATTTTGTGTAAATTAACAAGAATAAAACACAATATTAAATAACTTAAAAGTAATAAAGTGCTACTTAAGTGCTAAGTACTATTATTATTAGCTGACAATCAATGGCAGCTTTCTTATGTGGATTCCATTGCACTTAGTAATAGAGGACTTGGGATGAAATAAGCACCTACCTCCTGAGCTATGTCAGGTGGAGGAGGGAGGTACAATTTCAGGCAATGGTGGCTGGATGCACTATGAACTTGATCCAACATCACTGAAATCAGTGGAAACTCCCATTGACTTCAATGGGCTTTGGATCAGGCCTGATGGGTGCACAGCACAGTCAAAAAATGCCTTCAAGGGTGCTCTGCCCTCCTTCCCCTTACACAGGGCATGCTAGATACAACCTATGGCTCTTTCCTGCATGACAGCAAATGTGGGCAGGAAGCAAGTGGTTTGTTGTGTCCCTACCCTTAGCCCAGCATAGTTACCTTGCAGCAGTCATAATTTGTCCCTGGGTCTATATATAAATAACAGAAAAAGTCCAGAAGTCCCAAACAAGAGAGAGAATGCAGAAGAACAAGGGGACATCCTGAACAATCAAGTTCTACTTTGTCACAAATGAATAACTTTAAACATGTTGGATACAAAAGTTAATGCTGCCACAGATACCCGATAGGCCAAAGCTGGATCAGAATGGGCATCATTACAGAGCATAAAATTGACTGGTTTTAAATAATCTATTCATCATATTCGACATACGAGCTTCAATCAACAGTAAGCATTTCTGTCAATGTTTCACCGTTTTTTCTATAAATATAGAATGGGCTACCATAAGGAGAAATGCTACCTTTGCAGTGCTATCCGAGTTTCTAACACATCTCTGATTATATGCCAGGAAAGAAATGCCCCCTGGTATCTTCTTACAAACAGACATCTTATTTCAAAACTCTAGTGCTACATTGTTGCAGTAATGTCTAAAGACCTTCTGTAATAGTAGCTCTGCCTTTTGGCATTACAAAAACAATTTTCTTCATCTTCCCCGCTGAATACCTAAAGTCCATCCTCTATACCATTGTTGAGTGTGCCGTTGCATGAATAGCAGTAGATATTAGGACTGCAGTTAGGAAAAAAATGGCAGGAGAAAGTTGGCTGTTTAGAAACTGTTTTCTCAGTCAGGAGTATAAACCAACCGTTTTCTCTGTAGGAAACACGGATGTATGCTAACTCTTACAATGTCAACTGTTCAGCTCTTTGTAAGCCTTATTTACTGCCTGGGCCCATATATAAAGTCTGTGTTATAATAAGTGCATGAGCAAAGCACTCTAGTGTGCATTCATGAATGTCATAGGTTTTGCTAGTTCCAGCTGAGGTATAATATCCAGCCAGCCAAACAAAGATTTGTGGAGAAAAGAGACATACGCACATAAATAAAAGTTGTCAGAACAAAGCCATGTATCTGATGTACTACCTTTCTTTTACACTATGCAGGAACTTTCTCAGTATAAAACCCAATCCTGTGAGCAAGCCTCAGAAGATTGTAGATTTTTGCCTTGCAGTTTGGTGACCTATTCAGAGGAAAGGTTAGCATGCATCAAGCCTCATGTTAAACACACTCACTCCCAAGCAGTTCAGCAGCTTTGGCCAGTCCATTAGACCACTCCCTTACCACTCATTAATAGCTCATACCCAGGTATAAGGGGAGATCTTTATCCCCTCACTTCACAGCTCAGATAGGTAGTTTCAAAATCATAGTCTACTCCTGAATGTATTTACTGGGTGTATGGGCTTGTAAAGGAAGAACAGAACAGTTATTTTCCAAAACTTATAGGAATGTCAGAAAAAACAATGTTTTTCTTTCAAAGCTTACTCACGTCACTTCTGCGGGAGGGCTGCAGGATCAAGCCCTAGTATCGTAACCAGAGATGTCCCTGCTTGCCTCACAAATGATCACACATCTCTATGAAGTTATTTCTAATGCCTCCCTGATCAAACTGCCAGTCAGTATGGATAATGATTTTCAAGACCCCTCCCAGATCAAAATTCAGCTTTGTACATTTTGCCCCTAGATTTTGTTTAAATCTTAACTAAATAATACAAGCTTTTTAAGACTTTGGGACTTTTTAAAAAATCTTGAAAATTAGTTTATCTTCTCTTAGCTGATTTTAAAAAAATCATATGTTTTGTCTATTTAATTTGGGAGCTTATAAAATATTTGTACTAAAACCTTTGCTGGGAATTTCTAGCTTTCAGACCACTTTGGGTATTTTTATAAAATCAAGTTAATAAAGAACCCTGAATCATTTAAGTGCAATAAAATATCTTCAACTAAAATTTATGACAAAACTAAGCATAGAATGCTCTGTGATTTGAATACTTGCCAGTGAGTTAGTCACAGGAGTCAGGCTTTTATTAAATAACATTGATGTTAAAGAACTGCAAAATACTGAACTTAAACATATGTACATTTGCTGGTAGACAGTTTCCTGAATTTCTCATTTGCAATTTCTGACTTAATGACAAATAAACAAACACTAAAAAAGTACTAAAATGTTTTAAGGAAGGGTGATATTTAGAAAGAACCAACACTAGTGTTTTTCATTGACGTTTTTAACATTGTAAAGCTCATACTCAAATAACTGAAATGTACTTACAAATACCACCGATGCTGTTTAGATAATATGGACAAAGCCATCAGTTAAAACAAACAAGCAAGAAATGGTCAGAACATGTACATCACAATAAATGCTGATTGAATCATTCATAATATATAATTTTTCCATCAAATTTAATGGGTGAAATATTAGCCCCATTGAAGTCAATGGGAGATGATTTACCATTGACTTCAATGGGGCATGCTTTCTTTGCTGAACAGACACAAGAAAAGTTGCCATTTCATCAAGTAAAGTAATTTTTTTGACAAGCATTTTTCTACACGTTTTGTTTTAAACTGTCTAGATTGATTAAGTATTTGAGTATTTGATAGTTGGGCTGTGCTGACTACAGTCAGTTACACCTCTAAAGGATAAATGTGGCAGACTGCTTGCGGTACATAAACAATAAGATGCCTGGATGGGTTCACAATATCAGATGGCAAGTACTAAAGCCACGTAATGTTGGAAACAACCAAAATGTTTTCAGATTCTGGGATGATTTAAGGTGGCAAATCCATGAACTCAAACTGATAAACTTCCTAATATTTTAGGGCTTAATCTGGGGGAAATATCCCTTGCCTTCCACTCTGTAGAAGAAGGAGATTCATATGGCATCTGGGTTTCATGAGTACTTTTGCCATACCTGCGAATAAGTTAGATTCATCAGACAGTGCAAAACAGTCAGATATGAGGAATTGAATCATTTGTATGATGGGAGCTAATCCAATTACTCCAGTCCAAGGCTGCCTGATTTTAGGAGACCATAGGGCCTGCCTCTGAGCGCAGCGATCAGTGAGTGCTCTGCTAACTCCACCTACGAGCAGACAGAGCAAGAAAGCATCAAACATTTCCCAGTCCACCAAAAGGAAAATTATCCCCGTGGCATTTTGGTTGACAGGCCCTAACCCTCCTCTCTCTCCCTGGTTCTCCCATCACAACTGCTCAATTTCATGACAATTTCATACACAGAAGCCCACTGCTAATGGTAGAAGGACCCAGCAGACAACCAAGAGGGAGCTAGGGACCCAAATACAAATCTGCTGAGTTGTATGGGTCTAGAATCTGAATTTTCCTGTGTTTCTAGTTTTCAAAACGTGCATTTCCCAGCGAAACCCTCATGGTCAGATTGCTTATTTGGCCACACAGGGCCAAGGGCAACAGACAATAGTAGTCCCTCTGTTCCCTGCACTCTGAGGAGTGCCTGGGCATCTCACTTCTTTTGCCTATGGGAATCAAAATTGCTGAAAGGGAGAAAGAGAAGTGTAGAGACTAGATGAGGCTATGGCCCTGCCCCCACAACTGCCCATATAGAGCAAGGCTGACTCACTTGGGGGCGTATCCTGCCAGAGGCTCATTTTCCCAGGTGTTCTTCCAGGGGCAGCTGTGGCAAATAAATTATAGATTCTGGGTCTTTCTACACAAACCAAGTGAGGGTTATAGGGCTGCATAGAGCTATGTAGAAGGCAGAACAGCTCAGCAGCATGAGAACCCTTCTAGCACTTCTTCTAGCAAATGCAAGAGGAGTATCCCTTTGGGATCAAGCAGATCACTGGGAAATGTTAGTTACCACCTCACAACCTAGCTGTCCAGGAAGCAGTAGGTCTAAACTTTTGGAAGAAGTATCCCCTTACAGGGAGGATGTGTAACACACTGGAAAAGTGTGTGGTGTGTCCTACAGAGGCTGATCTGCACAAAGGATAAGATCACCTCAGGGATGCTGGGGAAGGGAAAAAGGGAAATAAAAACAACCCAGGAAACTACAGACCAGTTAGTTTAACTTCTGTGCCAGGGAAGATAATGGAGCAAGTAATTAAGGAAATCATCTGCAAACACTTGGAAGGTGGTAAGGTGATAGGGAATAGCCAGCATGGATTTGTAAAGAACAAATCGTGTCAAACCAATCTGATAGCTTTCTTTGATAGGATAACGAGTCTTGTGGATAAGGGAGAAGCTGTGGATGTGGTATACCTAGACTTTAGTAAGGCATTTGATACGGTCTCGCATGATATTCTTATCGATAAACTAGGCAAATACAATTTAGATGGGGCTACTCTAAGGTGGGTGCATAACTGGCTGGATAACCCTACTCAGAGAGTTGTTATTAATGGTTCCCAATCCTGCTGGAAAGGCATAACAAGTGGGGTTCCGCAGGGGTCTGTTTTGGGACCGGCTCTGTTCAATATCTTCATTAACAACTTAGATATTGGCATAGAAAGTACACTTATTAAGTTTGCAGAGGGATTGCAACTGATTTGGAGGACAGGGTCATAATTCAAAATGATCTGGACAAATTGGAGAAATGGTCTGAGTTAAACAGGATGAAGTTTAACAAAGACAAATGCAAAGTGCTCCACTTAGGAAGAAAAAATCAGTTTCACACATACAGAATGGGAAGAGACTGTCTAGGAAGGAGTATGGCAGAAAGGGATCTAGAGGTTATAGTGGACCACAAGCTAAATATGAGTCAACAGTGTGATGCTGTTGCAAAAAAAGCAAACATGATTCTGGGATGTATTAACAGGTGTGTTGTGAGCAAGACACGAGAAGTCATTCTTCCGCTCTACTCTGCTCTGGTTAGGCCTCAGCTGGAGTATTGTGTCCAGTTCTGGGCATCGCATTTCAAGAAAGATGTGGAGAAATTGGAGAGGGTCCAGAGAAGAGCAACAAGAATGATTAAAGGTTTTGAGAACATCACCTATGAAGGAAGGCTGAAAGAATTGGGTTTGTTTAGTTTGGAAAAGAGAAGACTGAGAGGGGACATGATAGCAGTTTTCAGGTATCTAAAAGGGTGTCATAAGGAGGAGGGAGAAAACTTGTTCACCTTAGCCTCTAAGGATAGAACAAGAAGCAATGGGCTTAAACTGCAGCAAGGGAGGTCTAGGTTGGACATTAGGAAAAAGTTCCTAACTGTCAGGGTGGTTAAATACTGGAATAAATTGCCTAGGGAGGTTGTGGAATCTCCATCTCTGGAGATATTTAAGAGTAGGTTAGATAAATATCTAACAGGGATGGTCTAGACAGTATTTAATCCTGCCATGCGGGCAGGGGACTGGACTCGATGACCTCTCGAGGTCCGTTCCAGTCCTAGAATCTATGAATCTATGCTGGAACAATTTGTATAGTGGGGGTGTTGAGAGCCACTGAGCCAAACAGTAAACACTGTATATGATGGAAACCACTTCAAGCCGGGGACAGCAGCACTCCCAGTTCTAGCACCTATGGATAGCCTACTACATAAATGCTAAACGTTTACTTGCTTATTTTATATTCCACAGAGAAGCGGGCCTTTTGTTAAGGAATCACAGTCCCTCAAATTCAAGTTTGAATTTTCTGATAGAAGTCAGTCATCTGGTTCAGACTGTAGCTGATTACAAAGAAAAAACAATTCCAACTAGTAACTTTTTTCCTGAGGCTATTATATCTCTCAGATCTGTACTCTATAACCAGAACAAATTCCTCTTTATCATCCTCCTCCTTCTATATAAAAACATGGGTAAAATCCTGGTCCCATTGACTTTAGTATGGCCAGGATTCTTCCCTCTATATGTCTGCCATGGTGCTGGGCTTGCCACATGAGGAACGTCATTATCTGCATTTTAGGTGCCTTTCCTGTACCCCCTGCACTAAAGAGAAAAACAAATTGTTGCTTTAACTGGTGCCATTTTCCCTTGCAAATCCAGTGGAGCTGGGGGAAGTAGATTCATATACTTTTATGAAAATGGACATAATTCTATTAAATAGCAGAAATAAATAAACTGTAGATGTAGACTTGTAAACTACATCTACAATTGAATTAAATTAAATTAAAACAATATTGACTTTAAATAAATAGTAAACATCTTGATTTGCACAGCAGCCCCTCCATCTGTTCTTTACTTCTGTCCTATGGTATCACCTTTTGTTCTGGTCTGTATTTAGATTGTAAGGTTTTCAGGCCAGGGAATGTTCCAACTTTGCTTTGAAGTAACTTCCAGCCCCATGTAGATTTTAGTAAGAACTCAGCAGTACAACTAGTCCTATTTGGGGGCAAAATTTTGGAAGTCAGAAAATTTCAGTCAGCCCTGCAACTGGTAGAGAAACAGGATAAACTTTTGTGTGTGGTAATCCTAAATTCTGTTTTTGTTGAAACTTCAAATTCTGACCAAAAATGTATCAATAAAAATCAAAATTCAGAAAATTTTGACCATCTCTGACACAGGAGGCAAGATAGTTGAAGAGAAAACATAGGACTTTTATTAACTGTGTTAACACTCAGCTCAGGCTGAGACTGCCCAGTCGAGGAAATATCCAGTTCACACTACAGCAAACATGTAACAGACATTAGTCACATTGCTTAACGCACTACTGTAAGGTGCTGAGATACCACAGTGATGAGCACAGTGTAAGAACCTATATAAAATAGAATAAAATAGAATAGAATAGACTCACACAGTTTGCAGCACAGTTACTTTCATAATAGGACCTTTACATACTATAGCAACAAAAAAAGCCCAGAGCAAGCCTAAGCCACTGCAGTAGCAACAGAAAATTGTGGGTGGAAAGAGGACTGGCACAACCTAATTCTGATTACAGTTAATGCAACTGTTTAAGTAAGTGAGAGAGAGGGAGAGAGAGAATTGTGATAAATCATAGTAAGGAATCCGGGAGTTAAAGAACCATTGCCCTAGAATATGAACTGGAATATAAAAAGTTGTAAGCAGAGCTACATCTAGCTGAGACATTGCAGCATAGTTGATCAGCATGTTTGCTGAAGGAGCAGGAGAAAATAGGAACTGGCCTGAGGAAATACAAGGGAGGAGCAGAGGAGAAAAAAATAGTGAGAGAGAAAGAGAGCCAACTCAACACAGAAAAAGGAAAGTAAAGATTTTAAGAGAGACAGAAAATCCATTGTGTCAGAAACAGTGTCTCGAGTCAATCTCAGACAGGAAACAAATTATAAGTCAAATTCATCTCTGCACCAACACTAGTACTGATGCAGGAACTGAGGTGAGGCAGTTTGCAACTTCTTGATTCTGGGGATTATGAAGCAGGCTAGGGAAAATCTCAGAGCTGTTCTAAACTGCATGCATGCCAGCTGCCATGACCCCTATGGATTTTGCAGTAGCCAATGAATAGCAAGGGGGCAACGTGCATTCTAGCTCTGTGGAGCTCCTGTGGTGCAGAGAGGAACAACTGCCACCCATGCACCCTCTAGAGGTTTGTAGGGGGAAAAAAGTGCTTTGTGTGTGAATCTTACTGTATGAGCACAATGGGCCAGATCTTCAGCAGGTGTAAATCGGCGTAGCATCATTGACTTCAAAGGAGCTACGACAATTTATGCCCACCATAATGCACATTTTACTTCTGAGTGCTTAACTGTGCAAATATAACAATTTATTTAAATAGCTTTCTTTATGGAACAGTCATATAGTATCAGTCTTCAACCCAGAAAATCACACTTTTTTTTCATTTGGGTGAATTCACAAGAAGTATAGGGATAATAGCAGTGTCTCAAGCCAGCATAATGCAAGCAGGTGGTGGATAAACTTCCACCTATGGTTCTGCCAATATATCTTAATCCCAACTGGCAACACCCCTGCTACTCCAGTCCCTGACCATTTTTGAGCAGATATTGGTAGTCATGCCAAATTGTGTAGTGGTTTTCATTATGTGAACAAATGGAAACTACGATGAGGCTCTCAAATCCAATTTTCACTTGTGAATTGAGCCTGGGTTTGACCTCAGGTCTCCAGAAGTGAAAGGATACTGCACTAACCCACAGTGCCACCATGTCTCTGCCATCACTTGTTAATGATATTTTGCATGCTGCATAAACCTGTATGTGAATTGAGGCTGCCTGAGGGAGAGATTCACAGCCAAGATGAGACTGTATGCCAGTTTGACTAAAAATGCAACATTATTTACAAGGAAATACAACAGCCATTTGTGAAAAGTGAATAACTTTTCATAGACTTACATGAATAACTATATCTTCCAAAGTGTCAAAGTACCGATTGAATCCTTACCTGAAAAACTTTGTGACCAGGAATTTACACATTTATTTTGCAGGTGAAAACCCCTGTGCATGAGCTACCAATTACAGTTGTCTTTTAACACTTGTGTGTGTTTGTGTGCACAAATCCTAACGTTTGTCTGTATTCAGGCATTTAGGCTGTTTAAAGGGTACCCTCAGATGTTAGTGCACATGTAGTGTTTGTGCAGGTGTGATTTTGTATGTAAATCTGTGGAAGCTGAAGGCTGATCATTTGATCTGTTGTACACTTTTTTCCTATATTAATTATTCTTTGAGTGAACATGCTTAACAAGGTTTAAGGAACAGGAAACAATGCACACTCAGATCACCTCCAGAGCCGCAGCATAAATTTCCTTACATTCTCATGCTTGGATTTTAACTTGGAAGGAGCTCTCTTGTCAGGTAATTTTGCTTCCCTATCAGGTCCACCATAGTCCTGATGTGCCAACAGTGCAAAATGAGAGGCTATCTTAATAGTTGATAAACTGGACCACTATTTATTTAGGGAGAAGATTATCAAACAAATTATACCGAGAACCAATAATAGATGAAAGGTTAAAGATTTCTGTAAAGCATGCAATTCACCCTGTCTCTTGTAGTTTACAGTGGAAATTAGGGTTTCTTCATACTAAGTTTATAGGAACATTTTAACCATATTTCAACCTTCCTTTCCTCACAAATCTTTGACATCATTACTTTCTTGTTTGGGAATTTATGTTAAGGACAATTATGAAACAAAAATATACCACCATTTGGGAAAATATACAACTTCTTATCAGAGGGATGTGGATGTTCTTCTTGCCAGTCTACAGACATAGAGATTAAATTTCAGAGAGAGATTTATTTCGTACTATTGTCCCGTTATTCACCAGAGGATTGTGCAATGCAAGTAATCTGATCAGAATAATGCATAGGGACATATTTCAGAAAACCAATAATTGTGGTAACATTGAGCTCTGCAAGGTGCCAAAATAAAGTCCAAAATCACTCTCACTCTCTTCCACAATTCCATAATCATGACATCATAATATGCTGCACTATTGTCCATTAAAGCTAAAAGCTTAAAGTAATCAATGCTGGACATTTGGAGATTTATTGTAATCTACAGCACTTTTGCAGATTGAAAAAAAAAACCCAAATTATATTTTATAGGTGTGCCATATTTTACATTTTACACCTTTTATTTCTTTAAACTGGCTTGTTTTTTGGCTATTGCTGTTTGGGGGTTTTTTTCCTCCTCACTGACTGCTGCAAGCTTTTATATTATGTTAGGAAGCAGTTAAGTCAAACAACAGAAAAAATTACTAAAACTGACTGTATTTAAATTCTGTTTACTTCCTTAACCTTTTGACTTACCTATACAAAAAGTAATCTTTCATAAACAAGTCCCAAACAAAATCATTGCCTATTTTACTTTCCATAAATCCTTATGGAATAAACAGAAACTGTAACAAGATCCTTTTAACCATTTTTTATTCCACTCATATTTGCAATGATTTTATAACTGATGCTGGTTTGCCTCTCTCACATTATCACAATCAGTGCATCCTGGGATTAAAAACCATTTAGGGCCCAACTCTTAAAGAAAGTCCCCACACAGCAGTATAATGAACATTGTTTCTTTTTATTGTTGCTAGGTTTATTGGTATGCCAAAGAGGCAGTGAAGCTCAGTCCTCATTCTAAAAACAAAGAAGTGACCCACTTACTAGCATGGGAGCAGCACATAAAGACAGTACAAAGGTTCCAACGAAGATAACCATGAGGCCTATAAATGGCAAATATCCCATTTAACTGGGAAGGGGTCACAAATTAGACACATCTCAAGAGAAATGTTCTGATTTTTTTTCTTTTAAAACATGTATCAGTGTCGAAATTAATCTAGAACAAGTGTGTTACTCCTTGAAAAATGGCACTAAAGAGGGAAAGGCAATCCAATGAGCTCCTCGGAAGCCTATTCACATGGGAAATCCACAGAAGTCAGTACAGCTCTCTATGGATCTATTCCAGAAGCCAGATCTTGCTGAAAGGATATATTGCTTTAGGCCTCAATTCAGGAAAGTACCCCTATTCGGTACAGCGCTTAAGCATGTACTTAATGTAAGCACATGCTTAAGACTTATTAAAGTCAATGATACGTAAGTATGTGCCTAAGTACTGCTCTGAGTAGCTGGGCTTAAGTAAGTACTTAAGTATTTTCATGAATCAGGGTCTCAAACAGAACTACTCAGATGAGTAAGGCTAGCAGGATTTGGCTCACTGTGACTTGTCATCTGGGGTATGCCGTGGCAAGATTATCATGCAGTAAGTGTGCTCTGGATTATGACCATGCCAAGAAAATAAAATGACAACAACATAAATTTACAAAAATTTATATACCTGTCACAATTACAGACCCCAAAGTGCTCTACAGTCTGTCGATATAGGGATCACAGAGCCACCACTAAATTGCCACCAATTCAGGTGGAAGTCTTTTTGTGCCAGCTACAATATATGATATCACTCGGTCGCACTCTCCTAAAAGAAATCTAGCAGCAGCACCTTGATCACTGGTGTTACTGCACCATAGAAAAGGCTTCAGGCTCAGTTTACAAGCACCTGAGTGGTAATCACTAGGCTATTGATCCAATTAGCACTAAGC
This sequence comes from Malaclemys terrapin pileata, assembly GCF_027887155.1. Classification (NCBI taxonomy): domain Eukaryota; kingdom Metazoa; phylum Chordata; order Testudines; family Emydidae; genus Malaclemys; species Malaclemys terrapin. Next base: position 103,615,534 of record NC_071511.1, on the reverse strand, counting down.
GGGAGGATACAAGTAGGAGGATCAGGATGCAGAGGGGAGGAGCTCAGAGGGTGAGCTGTGTGAAGGAGAGAAGCGGTGTGAAAAGCTCCTACTTCAATACGCCTGTGTCATGTTCCATTTGCAAAAGAACTGTGGAATAAAAAGTACATGTTGTGAAAAGGAAACAGGCTGGGTGCATTTATCACCACAAGTTGACAGAAACCCAGCTAAGCAATGTTACTCACTGGGTACCTATTGAGGCACCCTGTGGCACATGGGAGCTTCTCCAGGATTTTTACCCTCTCTGTTGAGAAAAGGAGACTAGATGGGTGACGTGCACAAGGGCAGGAGGATCTGGATGCAATGGAGGAGACGCTGCACTGACAAGTCAAGCAACGGACAGCAATGCAGAAGATCCAGCAGGCAGAGAGGTGAGCATTTCTTGGTTGACAGTTGGAGCAGCAGTGGACATTACAGGAGTTTATTAAAGTGCAGTCACAGGTATGGCAACAACTCCTCTAAAGGCCGGTGAGTTCCAATGAGGGGACTGGAAATTGGGCAGTGGGCTAGGTAATATGTAAGATAACTCCAGGAGATTACTGATGCCTTTTTGATGAGTTTTGAGTGGATGGCTACCAATGTTATATGGGACAAGGGTGTTTGGGAACTATGGCTGGCACCATGTCTGTCCAGCAAAGCTCAAGTGGCTTATAAGGCCCTGAGCAAACACAAAACCAGAGACTACTCTGAAGACTTCTGTTCGGGACAGGATGGGCCTGTAAGTGGAGAAGTACCACCAAAAACTTTGAGCAGCTAGATGGAATGGTGGCATACACCCCAGGGCATTCACACAGAAGTGTCAGACTAGGCCATTTGGTGGCAGAGGCCAGATCGGCAGGACATAGAGACCCTGATGGATGCAATTATCCTTGAATAGTTTATGCAGAGCCTCCATGAGGCTGCTACAGTCTGGGTCCAGAGGCATCAGCCAAAATCATTAGACGCTGCTGTGAAACTAACAGAGGAGTATGTGGAAGCAAACCTCCCATGAAGAGAACTCCGTCCCCCTACAAACAGGGAAGTGAGAAAGAAGACTGGGGAACCTCTTTAATCAAACCCTGACAAGGGGATGCAAGGGGTGAATAAGGGTACCCCAACAGCCCACACAGTAGTTTGCTACCAATGCAGGGGCAAAGGATACATAAAAAAAGACTGTCCATACATGGCCCTCAGGTTCATGGAGTTCTGTGGGTGGGCAGGTGTAAAAAGCAAGTCTGGGATAAAGACAGTTCCTGTCAGAATAGGCTGGAGAACAACAAGAGGAGTGGTAGACTCGGCAGCTGCATGTTCCCTAGTCTGAAGTATGTTGATTAGGCCATTGTGGCAACGGAGAGAGGGTTATGATAACATGGGGGGTAGAATAATTCCTCCCATCAGGAAAATTTAAGTGGCAGAGAGTAGGAATAGTAAAGTCATTATACTATTCATTCATGATAGGAACAGACCAGACTCCATTTACCTTGAGTAAGGAGGTCACAGGATGGAGGGGAAAACAAGAATGTAGATCCTGCAGATAATCTTCCAGAGGTTTTGTGAGATGATCTCAGACATAGAGGAATGAGCCCAGACAGCACAAAACACTGGAGGACTTGGGGGGAGGAGGAAGCAGAACTTGAAAAGGGGTCAGTGGTTTAGGCAATACTAGATCAGGACCTCCTAAAGGAGAAGTAGGGCGGAGGCTTGATGACTGCCTTCAGAAACAAGCTTTGAAGAGAGGGAGAAGGGTCTCAATAAGGACACCTTGATGGGTGAACTTTCACCGATATCTTGCCACTTGCTCAGGACTAAGTCATGGGAAGAGAGGGATACCAACCCTCTGACTCTGGAAGGACAACTTACTCTAGTATGTCCAAGACAGAAGGAAACAAAACCAAAGCTAAGATCAGTGGGGCGTGATTGGTGTGATGATCTATGAGCCGAGATAGAGCTGTGGGGGAATCTCCACCCTCAAAATATACTTTTTGTGGGTGGAAGGCAGGGGACCCTCACCAGTGGCCCATGGAAGGCCAATGTGAAAGGGCATGAGAAATCCCAGTAGAACCCCAACCCCAAAAAGACAGTAGGGATCCAACAGAGAAAAAGATTCCCCTGGTAGGCAAGAAAAGGTCTCAATTAAAATAGGGGAGGAGGTATATCTCAGAGTGCTAGCAACAGCCTGATCATCAGCATTGCTGCAGCACAGAAAAAGCCGCAGGCTCACCTGGGAACAATTAAACGCTTTATTTTGGGGGATTACAAGCACCTGGGTGATAATTACTAGATTACTGAAACAGTAACTGGAAGGATATAAGTGGGAGGAACAGGAAGCCAGAGGGAGGAGCTCAGAAGGCAAGCTGTGCGAAGAAGAGCAGCTGTGTGGAAAGCTCCTGCTGCAATATGCCTGTATCTTATTCTGTTTGCAAAAGAACTGTGGAATAAGAAGTACACATGGTGAAAGGGAAACAGGCCGAGTGTGTTTATGACCATGAAATTACAGAAACCAGCTAGGCGGGACAGCTCAACTGGGTAGCTGAAGAAGCTCCATGTGATGAAGAGGGGTTGAAAAATAATTTAACTAAATGAAAATACAGAGGGAATTTTGGGTAGGCGAAATATAATTACCAAAGCTGGAATTTGACCAGAACGCATTGGCTCTACACTTGCAAAAAAAAGTGCCATGGGACCATTACTGCACATGAGCAGTCAGGGCCTGCGTTTTACATCTCATCTAATGGCAGATGCTCCTGAGCACCGTGTAGGGACATTGATTCATTATTGACTGTTGAAAAAGAGTATCACCTACTGAATCCCAAACATCATGTCTTGCAGCATCTATGATTTCTATGGAGGACTCCCACTTATGAGATCTGAGAAAATCACAGCCCAAATAATGTAGTTGTGATTTTCTCACTTCTAATAAGCCAACAGGATCAGACGTAGTTGGTACTTGGCTGGGTAACTTATAAAAAAAAAAACCAAAATCCTAGTTAATCATATTTCACAAGAGAATATGAGTGTTTTTGGTGAAATAGAGTTGCTGTGTGACATAACGTAAGAATGCCAGATACAGTGGATCCAGTTAACAATTCTTCCTGTTAATAGTAGATAAGAGAATATTTATAATGGGTAATTCTGCTAGAACTGGTAATATCTAACTGCTAGGATAAAGGCAAAAGAAAACTTTTAAAGATGCCCATTATTTATCACCCTAGTAATTCAGAAGTTAACTTGAATCACCACTGATGCAGGTGAAGAGACATACAACAGCAACTTAAAATGAGTTCTCTTACTCTGATCTACTCAGATATTCCACTATAGAAATCCAAAGCATATCCCAAAATGCAAAGACACCCACGTGGCCTCCGTGTTCCAAAATCATCACAAAGGCCCTCATCCTGCACCATTAAACTCAGTGGAGCTTTGCCATTGATTTCAGTGAATATAGGAGCAAGCCCAGAATGCTTATTGCAGCTCCACACACCAATGTAAACCTCATTGCAGCAGAACCTAAGGGCACATTTCATATATGACTGCAGAGAAAGCCCACTCAGAATGGAGGACAGGAGTGTTCATGTAGAATTTATACTACAAAAAAAAAAGGCCTTACTCTATGCCTCAATGTGAATTCATCAATTTAACTTACACTTAAATGGAAAATCGCTATACAAAGACCATAAAAATGTATTATGTTATCAATTGAAAGGTTTACACTGCTGGCAAGCTCAGGGAAAACATACCTTTTCACCATCACAAGCCTGAGTGAACTGCATTACGAAGGATCCCATATATATCTTTAACTTTTGTACATGGCAATTCTCTTCTCATGTGTTCTTAAATCAAGTGAGCAATGGAAAGGTGGATGAAGAAGTGCAGAGAAAGGTAGAGGATGGAAGGGAAAAGGAACATTGAGAAAGAAAAGAAAGTGTAAAAAAGAAAAAACTGAAAGAGGAAAAACTTAGGAATGAATAAGAGAAAAGGAAAATAGAGATGCAGATGGGAAAAAGAAAGGGGCAAGGTGCTCATTGGGAAGATGAATTACAAATGTGTCTCAAAAAATGGTTTTAAAAGAAAAAACATTTCAAACCAATTAGTTTCCCAAGTAATTTCTATTTTCACAGTGCCATGAGAGGAGCGTGAAGGAAAGGAATGGGAAATATCTAGAGGAAGACTAACACAATGTTATTTACCACATTAATAAGGGCAAAATCTCTGTGCAGCAAATCTCTGGCTTTGCACAGTGCTAATAAGCTGTCCACTATGCTCTAACCTCTGTCCATGACCACTGTTGACAGTGGACAATGGTATTGTCTGGCTCTCCTTTTCATCCTACTAACAGTCTCACACATGACAAAAGGCACAGCTTAGAGCTCCCTTTAGAGGCTTTAAATAATGTTTTGTTGCGGTATTTTCTAACGTGTGTTGAGGTGGGGAATATGCGGTGCATATTGTCTTCCACATAGTCACAATTCTATTATAAAAAGATCATAGAATCATAGGTCTGGAAGGGACCTTGAGAGGTCATCTAGTCCAATCCCCTGTGCTCATGGCAGGACTAAATATTATCTAGACCATCCCTGACAGGTGTTTGTCTAACCTGTTCTTAAAAATCTCCAATGATGGAGATTCTACAGCCTCCATAGACAATGTATTCCAATGCTTAATCACCAAGGCAGTTAGGCAGTTTTTTCCTAATGTCCAACCTAACCCACCCTTGCTACAATTTAAGCCCATTGAAGGTGTTCCCAGTTTCTACTCATTTTGGAAACTCTTGTAGTACCACAGTTTTATGGGATGAGTGAACAATGGAAACTCATACTCCGTTCTGAACTTCCAATATTAATTAGCGTGGAATTGTCACCTACTCATTTTATTAATGGAAGTTGAAGAGTGAGAAGTGGTTTGAAAGGATTTTTTGTGGCTCACCTTCCTCTGTTGTTGCTGTGGGGTCCTGACTGCCTTTTTCCCCATCCCCACTCAATTACAGTGTAAAAACGTTTAAGCACAACACTCAGAAAAAACCTTCCTTTAACATAGGTGTGTAAAAGCTGACATGAAAGACTCTGAAAACGAAGGGAGGGGAAAGGTTTTGTTCTATTTTTAAAATAGAAATGATTCAGAGTTAGTCTTGATGAGTTTGTATGATCTACTGTGCAAAGATCTACTTGCACAGTTTTTAATACCATCTACACAAAAACAACCTAAAACATAATCTGTTATAGTTTAATTTAAGCTCTTTTTTGCCCCAAAAGGTGAGCATTTATCCAATATACCATAAGGATTATTCATGTGAATAAGGGCTCTAGGATCAGGTTCTTCATAGTTGTTATAAAGAATGGTGTATTAGATAACACAGAAAATATTATAATGCCTTTATATAATCAACCGTGCAGACTCATCGGGAATACTGTGTGCAGTAATAGTCACCCCATAGGGTTCAAAGAAGGATGACAAGAATGATCAGGAGCATGGGACAGAAAGATTGAGAAGATTGCAGTTGTGTCTTAGAAAGAAGAAATACAAGAAGGGCCATGATAAAGTATATAAAATACTGAATGGTATAGAGAAGATAAATTGGGAATTTCTGTTTTCCCTGTATCATAATACAAGGAGGGGGCAATCAATGAAATTAAAAGGTGGCAAATTCAAAACTGATAAAAGGAAATACTTTTTCATAAAACACATAATTAGACCATGAAACTCATTGGCACAGGAAGTCATTACATAAAGAATATAGCAAGATTCAAATAGGGTTGGGCATTTATATGAAAAAAAAAAACCATGAAGAGTGATTATAATTAATTATAACAAACATTTTGAAGGGCTATTAAATCTCATGCTTCACACCTTAAGCCAGTCTCTGACTCAGGGTGAGACCTAATGGGGAGGGAGGGGAGAAACCCAAATAGCTCCCAAATGCATGTTTCTTACATGTTCCTCTGAAGTGTCTGGCACTGGTCATTGTGGGAGACAGGATACTGGCCTAGATGGACCTTGAGTATGATCGAGTGTGGCAATTCCTATGTTCTGTAGCAATAGTTTTCTAAAAAATAATTGGTTTGGAATTGTATGTTTGGAATTAGAACCTATCTAATATTGTTAAATAAAAAGCCATTTTGGAGTTGTAAAGGCACACAACAGCATTGGAAATCGGTGAGCATCTTTTATTTTCTTCACTTGCGTGATCTAAAGAACCACCACATAAAAAAAATTTGTTAACATAATCTTTGCTAGACAGAGACCTTGTGTAAATTTAGTATAAATGTTGAATGGATTTTACTACAGAATTATAAACACTTGAAAATAAAGGTTCATACTGGACACGATGACAGTATAACTATCACAGAACTATTGGCTGCCACTACAAAACGTATATAGTAAAAATTCCCTAAACCAAATTCTCTTCCAAAGCAGATGACACTCATGGACTGAAAAGAGACTGCAACATCACTGCTGGCTTCTCTATCACAAGGTTCTTTCAGGGCTGGCAACCTTCCAGTAACATGTCCAAGTTTAGAAGGCAATTCTTTTCCTCCAGTTCTTTTTCACATCCCTCAGGAAAACTGCATGAAGAAGTCACAGCTTTTGTTGGTTATAGTACATCAAGATTCAGGAATAGCTGCTAATTGTAACGTTTGTAATTATTTCGAGTTTTAATTTTAATAATGACTCTTCATGATTCTGTTGACCAGAGGGAAATTTTAATCCCAAATGTGCCCAAGTGTCAAAATTGCCATTATCCTGCAGAAAAAAAGGCTTTTAGAAGGAGGTAAAGTTTACTTATTGAAAATTAGAAATGAATATTTATTGTCAGATCTCCATCTGAGATTAAATCCTTTTATTTAACACAGGCTGAAAGTGTAAATTATTCAAATGTTTACATTTGAATGGCTGCTGTACTCTAATGATTCCATTTTCTACAGTGTATTAGTGGTAAGATAATGAAAAGCTTCATCAGAATGGAGTGTTATACAAACAACTAACTTCAACTTTTCACAGCAGAATAAAAAGACTCTGTGGCTCAGTCAATTAGGGCTGGATCATGCTGCTACTTAAGTCAATGGGAGAAGAATCAGCCCCCGACCGCCCTATTTTGACTTTTTACTCGGTTGCCCAGCTGCACATCTTACCTAACCCGGATTCTTCCTAGACTTCTCTTCCCTCATACTACCAATATCATCCTTATCTCGCAACAAGGATATCAGGGGTGAAATCCTTGCTCCCCTATAGTTAATGGCAAAATTCCTATAGACTTCAAGAGACAGGATTTCATGTCTTCCAAGTGGGGTTGATACCAGGATATCCTCATTCACCACTGTGAAGCAACTGCTGGAAAGACTTTCTCCTCTCCCTGTTTAGAAATAGGAAGAAGTGCTCTTCCAAAGTAGCAACCTTTCTTCCTGTACTCTACCTCCAACTTCTTCTACGAGCACCATCCAGCTCCCACTGAAGTCAGTGGTATTCTTTCCCTATGGATCTGATCCTAAATGATAATCAGAGGAGACGAGCTGGAGCCAGAGCTCAGGAGGAGAACTATCCACTTAAAGAACATTATTGTCCTTAGGATCCGCTGACCTTTAAAAAGTAGGTTTGTCACACTGTCAAGCTGGGAATAGAATCAGGGAGGGCTTAAAATTGACCAGCACAGGATTTGTATAAAATAATGTTGTGAGGGGTTTTTTGATTGATTGTTTTTGTGTTTGATTGTTTTTGTGTTATATATATATATATATATATATATATATAATATATATATAAAAATTATGGGCAGGGGGTAGCTGGTGGGCTTAAACCTTCAAAATATCATGAATGACATGTCCAGTGTCCACTGCTTTTCGGAAAGACCTTTGTTTCAGAATATGTATACTTCAGTCTCACCTCTTAAGTGAAGGGATGGAAATGTTGGATCATTAACAAAGACATCCTTCCACCAAAATATCCAGCAGTCACCAAGGTTGACTAAATAGATTAAATACTAAATAAATTATCAAAACACAAATGATTATAAGCAGCCTCATAAAAATCCTTTGAGTATCAATTGTTCAGCATCAGTCTCTTGACTGATGTCATAATTTCACAGCCTGTGTAATCACCATACAGTCTAATGTAGATAAGATCTGAGTTTCTCATGTTAAAAAAAAATAACCAGAAAAATAATGTTTTAAATGGTTCAGGCCATATTTATCCCTCAAAGAACCAAAAAAAAAAAAAAAGGCCCAACTTTTTTCCCTGTTAGCACTCCAGCTCAAATCTTCACCTTCATCTTCAGTTGTGTCACTTCTGTTGTGCACAATTGTATATTGTAGCTTCCCTTTTGTTTTCTGCCAGTATAATTTTTTTAATATACAAAGGCAAGTTTTCCTTGACCAACTGTACATGTCTCACTTTTATTGTGAGGCACAAGGCCTTTAGACTCATGTCTTTTTACCTCTCAAGAAGTGTATTAATGGCCCAGTAAAGCATATTCTGGAGTGCATTCATATTAATATAACCTAGTTCTTTGTTTTTTTCCTATGAAGTATAAAAACCAATTGTTTTTGTATCATTCTGCTAGGAAATGTATTTCATGGGGGGGGGAGAAGAATTCATTTTTTTAAATATTCACATTACATTTCTAGAATTATTTATTTTTACTTATTTATTTTTAATTGTTGCTCCATCTTACCTTCTGTTTTGAACCCTGTTCAATCCTGTAACACAGCTGAACTGCTGTCTTCAGCAGCTGTTCACAGGTAGTCAAGTCCCTGTCAGGGATCATTGTCTATTAAAAGGTCTAGTTCAGGTGATAAACAGTTCTTGATTTAGCTTCTTAGCAGAAAAATAATTTGAAAGAGGCTAGGAGGTTATTTTAAAATAACAGCTTTTCCTTTCTTCTTGCTAGCTTGCAGCATTCAACAGCACTTCACCAGTGGCCAACTTACTTTCAACTTAGAGTTTTCAAAGAAAAACAAATAAAACTGAAGATTTAAGGTGAAAACTACAAACTTTAACCATGCTTTCTGCTATTAAAGTGTGTTCCACAGATGCCTTCAAAATCTCCAGAAATAGTGGGACATTATTTTTACTACAATTCCCTATATTTTTTCTTCACAACTAATTAAAATGCATTTTCTAGCAGTTCACTTAAACTCCCATGAAAATGCTGGGCTCAATCATACTCAAATTGAAGTCAATGAGAGTTTTGCCATGACTGGTTTATTCACTGGTGAATAAAGGATTTTCAGATAAACAAATCAAACCCTTAGTATGTGTGCATAAACAATGATGTTAGAGATAGTTGGCTAGATGATGCTGACACACACACACACTGATCGTTGGAGCCTTTGTTACTTACTCCCCAGTAACAAGGGAGTGCTGAGAGAATGCGGAATCGGTCAACGCTATACTCAACTGATGCGGCAACTCATGGTGTTGGATGCCATCAGGTGGTCAAAGGACATCTACATAGAACATATCACTGGACATCAGCAATACCAGGAGGGATGAGCTGGAGTGCAGATGAGAGGCACAGTCAGGAAAGTAACTGAAATACTTTCCTCATGGACTGTATTTTCTAAATGGACAACCTACCTAATTTTCCATTACTGAGAGACAATCTCCACTCATGGATATATTTTGCTTTCCACAACCAAATCTCTGTACAACAGATTCTAATATCTAAACTGTATTGTTAAATCTATTCACATAAATGTGGGTTACTGCTGATTATGTACTCTATGCATCATATGACTTTTAAAAACAAACTTGGTATTTGTGGATAATCTAAGCACTATACCCAGATGTACAGACACTCATTTCTCAACCTATGTATTATAGATTTTTTTTAACATTAGCTTTAATGAAATTAATGAAATTTTTAAATTTCTAGGTGGTTATAGTATACTATTATTACAACAATGTGTAACCCATTGATCCCTACCCCCATTTTTGTCCTATGGCTGCAGAGGTGTTAATGAGCCACTCCACCTTGAATGTTCCATTAGAATATGTGCTAACAACCGAACAATCTGTTCCACTTATGAGGCTCTGAGTACTTTTCCTAGACCTAAGGAAGAGCTCTGTGTTGCTCAAAAGCATGTCTCTCACCAACAGAAGTTGGTCCAATAAAAGATAATACCTCACCCACCTTGTCTCTCTAATATGCTGGGACAAACAGGGCTACAACAACACTGCACATGTCTATGGACATTTTCTAGTGCTGAAATATTAGCTTATATGGATATATGGTCATGTTTAAATCCTCATCAAACACACATATCTAATATTACCATATCATTACCCTACAATCTCATTTGCTTATTAGGTATCAACACATCTAGGGCCTGATCCAGATTAAAGGTAGCAGAATAGAGCCCCCAGTCTGTTCATCTGGTGTTATATGAGAATGACTTATTCAGACATGTACTAATTATTTGGATAGTCAATGCAGAACTGTACAATATATAAAGTAAACCATACTTCTGAGAAAGCAAAAGAAAAAATATGAACTCAGAATGAGCAAATCAAAAAGTTACATATACATCTGAAGCAAATGAGGAGCACTCATTGCTCCACCATAAAACAATCTGAGCAGTTTTCTCCTACATTTCTTATGTGACTGCACAAGCACTCTCTGTTTCAACTCTACTGTCCATATCAGCCACATATGTGGGAGACTGGAGGATGAATCTGACCTTACTCTCATTGATGATAACAGGATCAGAGTCATAAAAATGCCTGGGCTTTTCTTTTTTTTTTTTAATGTAAGAGTAATTTTTCCTTTATAGCATATTTATAAATGCTTTGAAAACTCAGTGGATGCAAGTGAGCCTACAATTCTTTTAAGGGGCAGGGGGGGGGGCAGAAGATGATATATTTCCATGCATATCACATAATTATATTAAACTGGAGAAACTGTCATAAAAGGAAAAGATCTGTATAAAATCTGAGTAAACAACAAGGAGAAGGCATTTGCCAGAACTTTTAACTTGTTAACAGCAACATAGCTTTTATTTACCTTTGATATCTTAGACAGGAATATATGAAAATATTTATAATTAATAACAACTAAACCAACATTTTATTCTTTTTATTAATTTTTAAATTTAGAAAAATATTAAAAAACATGAAGCTGCAGTTATTTGGCAAGCTCCTTGCAGTGCACATAAATAAATCTCTTTTAGCAAGTCTCCAAGGGTTTTAGGCAAAACTTTGTGAATGCCAAGGCAGAAATCTAAAAAAAAATTCTGGTTTATTTGTTGAGCCAAAAAAAAAGTGGACAGCATGTCCAAAGTACAGTTTAAAGCATTATTTTTTGTACTAAAGAAAGAAGTGATGTGAGTTTTGAGATCAAGAATGTATGTAAGGAGCCTTCCAGTGCACCAGTAACCCGAGGTTTTTAACTCTTAATAGCAATATTCTTGTGGGGGTTATAAAATACAGTTATTAGAGTTACAGATGTGATGATGAGCTTATTTTTATTTTTAATTGAAGACCCACTAAGGATGTGCATGTTTGATCAATTTATAAACAACTTTGAATTACTATGGTGCCATCAGCCAAAGATGGTCGTAATTGTACACATCAATATAGCTGTTTGCTAATTGATTTTTGGGGTCTGCATTTTGGCTGTAAAAGCACTACCTATCTGCAATAGGTACAGTAGCTAGGACAAACAGTTGGGTAATCCAAACTCTACCTGCTGATGCTGATGCATTCTGATGTGTTTCACCAACTAGAGGTTTAGCCCCAAGCACCCTTCAGCACTAAGTAAAACTCCAGTCAGGCCCAATGAATGTGCATGTTGTCAGGCATGTGTAGTGTGTGCTAGATATTGATCTCCAGATATTGATAATTCCAGAAGATGGAGTAAATGGACTCTATCAAAACCCATATTTTCCCCTTAGTATGGGCCACCATTGATTTCAATGGAGTTGAATCAGGAAGTGAACTAGTATAAATGACAGCTGAATTTGGCCCTGTTTATCACTGTAGACTAGTTAGCAGAGAGAGGTCAGAGCACCAGGACAAGTAGATAGTTCTGGTATATCAGCAGGAGCAAGGGAATACCTGAGAATGAGGTGGTCTAGCCTGTATCAGTACATACCCAGAAGGACCAGAATAATGGTCTGGCAGAAGGGACAATACTGTTATTATTACTATTGGTATTACAGTCGTGCTTTAGACATCCCAACCAAAATCAGGTCCTGTTGTATTAGGTACAGTACACAGAGAGAGAGAGAGAGAGAGAGAGAAAGGGACATCCTCATTGCCAAACAGCACCAAATCTAGGAGAGGGAACAGGCACAGAGAGTTGAAGCACCTTGCTCAAAGCAATACAGCAGGTTAGTGGCCGAGCATGGAACAGAACCATGGCCCTCTGTTTTCTCATCCAATAGCTAGAACACTAGACTGGGAGTCACATTGCCTTTCTAGTAACTTTAGAATCACAACTGTGGTGTTAATTATGTAACAATAGCTGTGGCGCTGTCTTTCACAACAAGAAGCCATGAATCTAAGGATGTGGATTTGCCAAGTGTAGGTGGCACTGAAGGAGATGGGGATTCCCAGTTTAGCTCATTATAATGATGTTGTGTTGTCATGTTCTGTATAAAATTGTGTAACGTCCTAAACCAGAAACAGAATACATGTATATACCTAAAATTTCAGGCCCACTATATGATTGAATTAAGAGGCCACTAACCTGAAGGACATGAATAACCTAATTGTGATTCACTAATGGCCAGGTTGAAATCAACATGAGGGTACATAGTGGCTAGAAATTTGGACTTCAGTGGGTCAAGCCAGATCCCACTGATTTCATTACAAGTTGGATGGGGCCCTGAGAAATGAGAACAGAACCCTTTCAGCTTTGAGATACTGTATATTTGCAAAGGTGGCAAAACCAGTACCTATCATGCAATGATTTGGAGAGGAATAATTCTTTTTGGTCCTCATGCTAAAAGCTATATCCTCTTCGGGGAGCTCAGAGGAATTCCTGGATTCTCACTATTGCAATTTTATGGTCAGCAGTTTTCACGTGATGTTATTGGTTCATGGTCTGTACAAGCTTGTGGGGTAGAAATTTATTCATTCATTTATTGAGCCATCACATTTGCCTTTCTTTGATAGTCCAGTGGTTATAAGGCTAAGCAACACACCTAGGAGTATACACTAGTCAACATGTCCTTCTAATTGGTCATGGAGGGCTTTTGTGAGATGCCAAATGCCCTCAATTCTCATTTACTTCAGTGGAGGTTAAGGACACCCATCACTTGACCTGATTGGGCCCATTACTGAAGTGACAGAATGATTCCCAGGTGCAGCAGTTTGGTCTGCTGTCAGTTACATATTCTTTTATGTATTAGGGCTTGAAGTTAGCATTCTACCACCAGCTTCAGTTACTTATATGTTTGTCTGTTTCTTGGCTGGCTGCTATCCCTGTCCCCGTGGCCCATGCTGCCATCTTCGGTTGTTCTATGTTTTACATCTCAGTAAGGTCCTTGATAGCAGTATCTGTGGACAGATTCACTAATATATAGTGCACTACCACCTGTGGTTAAAACTTTTGCCTAAAAGAGGCTCAAAGTCTATGGTGAACCACTGCGGGACTATGGCATGTCTTTCTGCAGAGGGAAAGTCATGCCATTCATGCTCTTTGCCTCATATTTGTAATGTACAAAGAGTATTAATAACTAAAATTGGTTTAGGCACAAGAAAAACAAAGTTTTGCAAATCATTTAACAAAAATTTTGTAATGATGAGTTTGATTTTTTTAAATGCACTTCTGGTCAGTTGTTTTAGCTTGTAGCTTTCTGGTCATGAATAGAAAATACTTAATACAATGTTAAAAACACAAAATGTGCTCATTAATGCCTTCCTTTTTCGATGCCTTCTTCCCCCTGTCCCCGCACCCTGATTTACAGAGGGAGCTGTACATTGCTTTGGGATGGGGCAAAGTGAAGGTAACCTCTTTACTGCAAGCTGCCTGGAAGGTAGAAAAGAGCAGCTCCAGAATGTAGGCTGCCTGAGCAACCTCCCCATGTGTGCTACTCCCACAGCCATCTGCCCCAGGGACAACTTTGGAATTAGTAGGCATGCAAGCAGGAGGATAGCTTTTTGAAGTGCCTGTACTTCCCCTATGGCCTGCTTTCTTGAGAAGAACAGTGGCTTCCTGCAGTGAGGACAGGGACTTAGCACCTTTCCCTGCCCATTGCTTCCTCTCTTCTTTTCCTTGTAGGACAATCTGTGACAAAGGGAGGAACAATTCTTGAGGCCTGGCTTCAGGCTCAGCTGTCTATTTTAAAGTTTTCCAATGCACCTACCTCTGTGGTATCTTCCAGGTAAAACTGACTTTCCATGAGGCCTGCTAAAAAAATTTCAGATTTTTAACTACTGTGAGATCACAGTTGAATCACGAAAGAAGGCTTGTGTAGAGTGGGTGAATTAATTACTGGGTTGCCACAATTAAAGATGCAAAGCACAAATCAGTTGAAAATTTGAGAATCTCAACTTTGAAATTCTTCAAACATCAGCTTCTAGTAGACTTTTTTTATGCAACACGTCACCACCCAGATATCCTCTATTGATAATAACTATAAGAACTGTAAATATTTTTCGGTTGATATTGAAAAGTTTAAAAGCCTTCCACTGGCCTAGAGTGTGTCAGAATCTAAAACAGAATTGAATGGGCCTCCATTTTCAGCCTTTTACTGGAGAAAATAATTGTAAATTGAAATCCATACCATCACCATCACTTTGGACCCCTCAAGTGAAAAACAGGACACAGAAATGGGTTCAATCTGGATCCAAACTTTAAACACCCCAAAATCTGGGATTGTTCAGATCTGTGGGACTGCACTGAAGCCCTTCTGTAACAGGAACCTTAAGGCATGTTTAAGAAAAGGGAGCATACTCAATCTAGACACATGACAGGACATGCCTACCTATACATAGAGACATTATAATGAGGACAATGATTCTCCGGGAAGTCTTGTGGAGTCAATGGACGTAAGTCTATAACTCAATAGTTAATGTTGGAACCAGAGTTTCATATTATTTATTCAGTGAAGATAATACACGAAGTAATGAGCTTAAACCAACACATGGACAACCTAGATTAAAATTAGACTCTTCTCTGAAAAATTACACTGTAAAAATAACATCACCACATTCTCTCTCAAGCTTCCAGATAGAACTGGCCTCACAGAAAACGACTTTTTTTCTAACTTTAAGCCTTGCAAATTTACTATGATATCCACAACTCAAATTGTGTCCTTTCTGGTTCATGCATCATCACCAGTAATAGTATATCTCTCTTCATATCAGATAGAATATAATAGTATATCCCTCTGTATATTAGAAATTTGCTATTAAATACAGTAACTTGTTGCATGCTCTTACCTTAAGAGTTAGATTTCAAGTTAGTTATGGAATCAATCATTGTGTGATGGTGGGATGGTGACATCACCACGACAGCCTCTTGGATAAAGTGAAATAATTTAAAGTACTGGCATAGCCATTAAGAAATATAACTTCTTGGGTATGTGTATGGTTAATTTGTGTTAACAGGTGGTTTGTATGTATTTATGTAAACAGTGATATGTGCAGGCTCTATCTACAGTACATTATGCAAGCCAACATTGGAATATACATGTACAATAATCACAGAAAGAAGAGTTTGTGTTCAGAACGATAAAGAAGAGAGTTTTATAGTAACAGAGCTGGCAAACACCCATGCTGAACATATTTGGCCAAACCTGGATTCTGGTCTGGGTCATGTAATTCCTTTCTATTTCAATGTTATACATTCATTTATATATAAATATTTATTTTATAATAAGGAACATTTGTGTCTCTGAGAAAAATGCAGATAATAAATCATAACTAGTGGATTTAGAAAAAATACTAGTTTCCCATGGTTCTTTAAATCCCCAGCCAAGAATTTTAGTGAAATACTTGATACCTGGATTTAAAGGGGTAGCTGCACTTTCCCTCAGCATTAAGCAAGCAAACAAAAATCTTCCCTCGCAATTTGATGAGACACTGGATCAGGATGTGTTATGTCATACCAGTGTGAAGAACACACAACATGTTCCATTGCGCTTTCATGTGAAATGTAGCTCACTGAATGTGTAATGGGTGTACCTTATATTATAGTAAAGCAGATAATTTAATATTTCACATTATCTTTCATCTTTGTGCTGGAGTGCACTGCCTAGTTGGGTCCTGTGAAACCCTTCTGAAGCTTTAATATAACTTGGATGAACATGGCCAGTTCCAACATCATCTTAAATTTCACAGTTGGATCTGCCAAGATGAATAAATAGATGGGAAAGGGTATGAAACACATGTAACTGGGCCCATAAGAAGGAAAAAAGGAATGGTAATCTTGGGTAAGAGGCCACACCAAGGAAGTACAGAAGGCTACTTTCCTGCCTGAACTCAAGACCATTTAAACTTAGGATGAGTGCCCTGCCTTTGGCAAAATTTATCCAAGGTTTTAAATAGAGATTTCTTTTTGCCTTGATTTTTTCACATATCTTTTTCATTTTTTGTGTGTGTCTGGCTAGTGGGTTTTGCCCACATGCTCAGCATCTAACTGATTGCTATATTTGGGGTCGGGAAGGGTCAGATTCACAGAAAACCTCAGGGGGTGTGGTTCGCCTTCCTCTGCAGCGTGGGGCACAGGTCACTTGCTGGTTTGAACTAAAGAAAATGGTGGTTTCTCTGTAACTTGAAGTCTTAAATCATGATTTGAGGACTTCTGGAACTCAGCCAGAGTTACTGGCTGGGTCTATTACAGAGTGGGTGGGTGAAGTTCTCTGGCCTGTGATCTGCAAGAGATCAGACTAAATTATCATGATGTTCTCTTCTAACCTTAAAGTTTATGAAATAAGCATTTGGCTTATAGAATTATAATATAGCAGACAAAGAAAACCAACATCACCTCTGTTCCTAGCTGGACAGTACCATGGTATTATATGTCAAATTATACAGAAGGCTCCTGTGATGCTGAACAAAAGAAGGAAGAATGTATGTAACCATTAACCTATAACTGTTCATCTGTGAGCAGCAGGCTTAAGGACTTTAAGAGGCCTTGAAGTTCATGTAAGATCTTTTGTATAGCTTACCTTATACTCTCCTACTTTAATTTTTTTTAAAAAAGATTGTTCTATTGGCTCAATAATAGGATTTGATCACAAATTAAAACTGAGCTGCTGTGTGTTTGTATTCACAAATTCTTTATCAGTAATATGTTGATGCATGTTTTAAAATATATTAGATGCTGTAAAACAAATCATTAAGCAGGAAACCGTTCCTAGCTGCAGAGCTCTCTGACCCTTTATAACCCTATTACGGTACAGAAGTGTTTCTAACAA